>NW_026888945.1:0-12411 GCF_032173495.1 Musca vetustissima
TCCACACTCATCAATGAATATTAATTTTTCTCCTTGTTGGGGTATCCATTTTGTAATGTCTTGAGCATATTTTTGTCTCAAGCCTAATGTTCTGGAGTCATTCTTTCGTTCTATTTCAATAGAGGCCATCTTAAACGTAATTTTTAATTTCCGTAATCCATATTATATGCAGCTTGTGGAAATATTTATATCATTTTCTCTCAACAGTTTAGTTTTTATGGCTTTGAGGGTAATTCCAGGTTGACTTTCTATATAGAACTCGATCAGACTTAAAACTTGTGGTGTCAACAACTTAGTTCTATTTCCTCCACGCTTATTTTCCTTCAATGTTCCAAAATTTTGTTTGTATCTTCTTATAAATGTTTTTTCGGAATTTTTTTTTTATGCAGGCTGCAGGTTTGCAGCTCGGGAATGGTTCTCCCCTCTTCATAGAATTTAAATAATAACAATTTCATGTCTTTTGTTATTTTGTTATACTGACCCAATTTGTTTCGGGGTTGTAGCAAATAAAAATTGGAGGTTATAGCAAAACTTGCAATACTTGGCGAGGATATTGATTCTTCCTCATGTTCCCAATTATCAGAGCTTCCCGAGTTAAAATCAGGTTCCTTGTTGGGGTATCCATTTTGTAAAGTCTTGAGCATATTTTTGTTTCAAGCCTAATGTTCTGGAGTCATTCTTTCGTTCTATTTCAATAGAGGCCATCTTCAACGTAATTTTTAATTTCCGTAATCCATATTATATGCAGCTTGTGGAAATATTTATATCATTTTCTCTCAACAGTTTAGTTTTTATGGCTTTGAGGGTAATTCCAGGTTGACTTTCTATATAGAACTCGATCAGACTTAAAACTTGTGGTGTCAACAACTTAGTTCTATTTCCTCCACGCTTATTTTCCTTCAATGTTCCAAAATTTTGTTTGTATCTTCTTATAAATGTTTTTTCGGAATTTTTTTTTTATGCAGGCTGCAGGTTTGCAGCTTCGGAAATGGTTCTCCCCTCTTCATAGAATTTAAATAATAACAATTTCATGTCTTTTGTTATTTTGTTATACTGACCCAATTTGTTTCGGGGTCTTGTAGATTTAGCTTTGGTAGGTTCTGGAGCATTTCCACTTGCAATACTTGGCGAGGATATTGATTCTTCCTCAGGTTCCCAATTATCAGAGCTTCCCGAGTTAAAATCAGGTTCGCATTTATTTTAAACGTTGCTATTTTTAAATACAGTGAACTCTCGATAATGTGAACATCCAAAACAGTAAACTCTCGACAATGTGAAGTAATTACAAACAAAATTTTGGAACATTGAAGGAAAATAAGCGTGGAGGAAATAGAACTAAGTTGTTGACACCACAAGTTTTAAGTCTGATCGAGTTCTATATAGAAAGTCAACCTGGAATTACCCTCAAAGCCATAAAAACTAAACTGTTGAGAGAAAATGATATAAATATTTCCACAAGCTGCATATAATATGGATTACGGAAATTAAAAATTACGTTGAAGATGGCCTCTATTGAAATAGAACGAAAGAATGACTCCAGAACATTAGGCTTGAAACAAAAATATGCTCAAGACTTTACAAAATGGATACCCCAACAAGGAGAAAAATTAATATTCATTGATGAGTGTGGATTTAATCTTCACATACGAAGAACCCAAGCCCGTTCAAGACAAGGAACAAGAGCACACATTGTGTTGCCTACGGTCAGAGGTCGTAATGTCACTATAATTGCAGCAATAAACAACGCGGGAGTTGTACATCACACAATCGTTTCTAATTCCAGTGTCAATGCAGACAGATTTAAATTATTTATAGAAAATTTTTTTGAGAAAATCAATCCAGAGTTCGAAAATAACGCTCAAATACAAAAGCGACATGACATAAAAAATTTGATCGAATCCAAAAGATGCAACCTTAAATTCTTACCGCCTTATTCTCCAATGCTAAATCCAATCGAAAATGCATTTTCAAAAATAAAATTATGTCCAAGAGCTGAGCTGTGTGACGTTTCAATGGAACATAACATTGTTGATGTAATCGAGCGAAGTATTCAAAAGCTTACTCGGCAAGATTGTTCTAACTACGTTATGGACATGGTTTTGAAAATCCCACAAGCTGCAAGTCGGGAACCCCTTCATTAAGATAAGCAGTTACCTTATCATCAACAATTTATTAAGTCAAATATGTATTTCGCATTTAGGACCGGGTATTCAATTCTTGTTCTTAAATATTTATTTATTAAAATGTCAAGAAATACCCCAGTTTGTATTACTATTTATTTAAATGAAATCACACCGAATTAAAGAATATTTATGTTAATTAGATAGCCATACAACTACAGTTGTTAATATTCTTTGATTTAATTTTCAAATATTGGTTTAAAATTACTGCAAATATTATATTTCCTTAGATAAGAATAAAGGTTTCATTTAATTTGGAAAAAGTTTCATTCTATTTGTAAAAGGTTTCATTCTATTTGTAAAAGGTTTCATTTCAATTGGAAAAGGTTTCATTTAATTTGGAAAAGGGTTCATTTAATTTGGAAAAGGGTTCATTTAATTTGGAAAAGGTTTCATTTAATTTGGAAAAGGTTTCATTTAATTTGGAAAAGGGTTCATTTAATTTGTAAAAGGTTTCATTTAATGTGGAAATGCTATATATTTTCGACAGACTTCATGCTAATTGGGTTCCATATAATCGACGGATGTCCAATTGAGATTTGCTTTATAAAGATTTACATTATTTTGCCCCGTTATAAACAAACGGCACTATATCTGTCCAAAAGAAAAAAAAAAAACTAATAGGTTGCAAAATGACATGTTTATGGATTGATCTATGTCGGTTCACATATTGATAAAGATCTCATATTTTAGTTTATCCAATTTTATAGTAATGGCCCTTTAAAAATGCAACATCTGTAAGGATATATCTGCTGAATGTGGTGAAGGGTATCATATAGTCGGCCCCGTCCGACTTTACTGCATTATTACTTTAATTTGTTCCGAGTCTGAAGTGATAGCAACATAATGATTAAGTTCTCTTACATTAAACTCTCATTAAAATGTATACTCATACTATAAATTTCAACATTGATAATTGAATATTATCTATGGAATCAACCACATTTTATTTTCACACATTAATAACCACACACATTTTAATTTTAACTTTGGAACATGACATTGTCTCTATGTTATCCACATTGAACTTTATAATCAATACATGTGAATATAAGTATGTATGAAGTGTTGTAATGTTGCTGTGGCTGATAGCCCTTTTCTTATACATACAGATATAGATATATTTTGAGACTTACACTTATGGTATTATCTTACATTAACATATAACATTTAGGGATACTTATGAAAACCATATTCCACAACATATAAATTAAGGTAGACTTGTAATATACACACACGTACTTATAAACATCTGAATGAAAAGGAAACATGTGTATTGGGATGTAACGGTACTAGACGAAAAGAACGGAGACTATATTAGACGAAAAGAACGGATACTTTAGAGACGAGCTGAAGGCAGGGAGTCTTAAAAACGTGATGAAGGAAGTCACTATAGACAAGGTGAAGGGAGCTTTCTAGACGAGCTGAAGATAGTCTTTATAGAGCTGAACGGTTTCTTTTTAGACGAGCTGAAGGGAGTCTTTTTAGACGAGTTAAGGGGACCCCCCATTCTCGGGGTCAAAATTTTTGTTGATATAATTCGAATCTACACTGATTAAAGAATGTCTCTACAAAATTTCAAGTGAAAATCTCAAGAACTCTTGAAGATATAGCCGATTTATTGTGTCAGCATCAAGTGACGGCTGAAGGGCTTCTCAAACTTTAAACGCGTTTTTCTCTAAACATTTTTTTGCGAATGGCGGGCACGATAACTCAAAAACTAATAATCCAATCGGTTCCAAATTTTGCAACGTTCCTCTGGGAGTGTATAGCTCTCGTGTGAACTAGGATAAAGCCAATCGGCTAACTTGGTTTTTGGTAAAAAAATCGGCGATTTTCCAAAAATATTTTTTCAAAGGTCCACCATTTTGCTAATTTTAGAGCGAAGTTAATACGAGAGCCAGACATGTACTCTTTCTAATACCGTTGGAATTTTCGGATTCCGATGTTCCAGTGAGGAATTATCATGCCCGCCATCAAAAATAAGGACTTTTCTTTAATTGCAAAAAACAACAACAAAACAATAACAAAAATCAGATCATGATACATGGAAGTGGTAATATGATACTGTTTCGGAAGATAAATAATTGTGCACCATATCAATGTATGGTCATAAATATCGGTTCAAACCAATGACTTTCTGACCAACCAAAGCAAGAAATTTACAAGTCATCAGCCCAATCGGCCGGCTTTAGTAATTTCTGTTACTGATCTTAATCAGCATTAAGGCCAACGGATTTATAATATGTTGGTGTCCGACAGGGTGCAATTTTTGTAGTGGTACCACCCCTTTATCCATGTTTCACATAAACCACAAACATACACACTTTTCCGAATATTTTGCACCACATTTACATTTAGGCATTTAAAGTACCAACTGACACTCCTAACACATTCCTACCTATATCCTTAAAAATGTGTATACCTTTATGACTATATTCCACTAAGCCATTTGAGTATACCACTAAAATACTATTCACATACATATATACATTCACATGTATATAATCCGCTCCGGAACATGTTTGCATAGATGAAGTGCGGTCATAAAATTCTTCTAAAATTGTTGAAATGAGGTACATTGTGATAAAAACAGAAGGATCTTAGTTATGCTTGTAACATTTGAAATGATTTATATTTTCAAATAAATGAATGTGTGGTCAATTTCACTGGGCCATCAGAGAGACAATTTGCTTACCCAAAAGCACGAGCCGAAACTATCTACAGTCTATGACAATTGTGTCCCTATTCCCCAAAAAATAAAACAAATATGAAATTAAAACTGAAAATTAAATTTTATGTTCCACAATTGCAAATGTACGGACGCACGCACATTTATACATCTACGTATACATTGATACATTTTCAGGCTCATACAATTGCATTTAGAACAAAGTTGGAACTTTCAACGAAGGTTGGCAGAATAAATGGTAAAGTTAAATAGAAATTAATCTAAAAATTGGACGAGGTTAATTATGTAGTCTTTATCGGTATGTGAATCGACATTTGTCCTATTTCAAAGGATAGTTATATACGTATTGAATAACTTGTTAACGTGTATGGAACAAAAAAAAGGTAATTCTAAGTTCAATTTGCTACGTTGTGCAAAAATTCGTGTCAACCGGGCAAACATGGTAAGTTTTGTGTCAATAGGCCAATGTTTGGGGTTTTGGTGCACCATTTACATAAAATCGGACGAAAATATATATTGGAGCTATATCTAAATCTGAACCGATATCCACAAGAGTTAACCTACGTTAGGATATTCTAACTTCAGTAAGTTGTGCAAATTTTTGTTCGAATCGGCCATATATTGGATCTTTTGTGAACTATTTACTTAAAACCGAACGAAACTATATATGGGAGTTATATCTAAATCTGAAACGATTTCAACAAAACTTGGCGTATGTTAGGATGTTAAATTGGTAAAAATCGGTTAAGGTTTAGATATAGCTCCCATATATAGTCTCGCCAAATTTTATGTAAATTGAGCAAATTTTATGTAAATTAGATATATAATTTGGGTCCATTTCATACAAATGGTACACCAAAGAACCGAAATCTGCCCGATTGGCCTGCTATTTTTCATAGATTTCCGAATGGTATGTGTATGGGTTGATATAAGTTGGTTCAAATATATATGTAGTTCAGATATTAATCTCATCAGGTTCCATTTCAATGGTTCATATGAGCATCTCTTGTATGTACTCAAAGTGGAGAAGCGTATCATACAATCGGCCCCGTCTGAACTTTCCTCACTGGTTTTTGTCGTAGCAAAGACTATATACCCTTATTATATATTAGGTTGATGTATGAAACCCCTTGAGCCCTGCATGTCATCTACGAAACTTTAATTCCATTCATGTATAATGCCTCAAATCGTCTATAAAAGCGAAATTCAGATCGTTTCTACAGCTTACCCTCTGCCTGTTTATAAAGGCGCTAATCTATAAAAATATCCATTGACTCCCTTCAGCTCCTCTATAGAGACAATCTTTAGCTCGAATATAAAGACTCTCTTCAAATCCTCTATAAAGACCCCATTTAGCTCGCATATAAAGACTTCACTCAGTCTTAAAAGACCCATTTCCTCCAGCTTTATAAAGTATACCAGCCCTCAGATCGTATAGGTTTGAGTTCTCCTCCATATTTTCATACCTGTCTCGTAATTTCGTGTTCATTGAAAATATATGGATTCTATCCTATAATAAACAACAATGTAGAAAAAAACTTTTGCTTGTTTTTGTTCATTTGAGAACATTAAATTTTATTAGCAATTCCTTTGTTTTAAACTATGAAATATGTTCTCTCATTTTAATGAAAATGCGGTATATATTTTTGTTGTATCAAATAACTTAATGATGGGAAGAGGTTGTTTGTAGAGTAACATTGCATTACATTTTTCTAGGTTGTGCTTGTTAAAAATGTTATATCAAGGATTTAATGATTATATGGAATATGAATAAAATAGAAAATATCAAATTCTACATAAAATTATGAAAATTGCTCATAATACTCAGAAATATTTTTATCATGAATTTCTGAAATATTAATTCATCTATTTTTCTACTATTCTTTAATTTAATATCAACAATTTGAATATCCTGCTGGTATGTATACATACGGTTTTATTTTACGAATTTATGTTTTTGCAAAAATAAATTTAATAAATTATTTTTATTTAATAAAAAATGTTATTATTAAAATTTAAAAAATACATATTTTAAATTTTGGGAATTAAAAAAAAAACAATTTGTAGCATTTATTATCCTGTTACAAAAAAGGATTTAAATTAGCTTGTCACATCCTGTGTGTGAAAAATGTTTTTTTAGTTATATTTTAATCAAATCTAATACTCCAAGGTGTAATAAATCCCCAAAAAAACAAAAACAGCAAAACATTTTTCAAGAAAATCACTGTTAAGAAAACAGAAGAAATATAAAATATAGCCAACTCCACAAAGCAAACCAAATCTGATGAGCCCCAAAGCAACAATATGGTTTATGACAATATGTGTGCGAACCATAACCTATTCTATGCCATTATAAATCTTTTGACAGCAGAACTTTCATAAACTACAAGAAAAAGCAAAAAGCCGGGGAAGGCAAAATATTAATAAACACACATGTGAAAAAAATTTGTGAGCATGTGTTCATAAATCAAGGACAAGAAAACCACACACAATCATATTACTGTCATTCTCATTAATTTATATAAAACTATTAAATATTTTTGGGTTTCTTGACATACCGATTTATTGGTTTTTTCCTATGTTAATTTGTTGAATAGAAATACAATGAGCTCTCTTCAATTACTTGAAGATTCTCAGAAACACAAATACGACAATTTTGTTTATTAGCATACCTACCGAATGGAAAATGTGTTTCATTTGCTGAAGAAAATTTTGCCCTGGGCTAGTTGTTCAAGCAACCATTTAACGTATCTGCTACGTTGTGATGGTCAGCTGTGAGCTGCGTGAGAAATTCCCGACAATGAAGGGGAAGCATTGTTTTCAGGGGAATGAGAGAAACGATGATGTATTGGTAAATCACACTAAAATCACTTTCCGAATCGGTTTATCCATTCGTCGTATTTATAATCAGAAATCGATTCTGATTTGGGCATAGCTTTTACATTCTATTCTATACTACATAAATTAAGCCAATATACTGAAGGATATAATATAGACGGTCTCGTCCGACTTGTGAACATTCTTTAATGATTTTTACATATTTGCTTACATCGTTAAAACATTTAATGTTCTTAATGTATTCTATACGTTACTAAGGAGGGTACATATATTTTTTTAATCTGTACCTCATCGAAGTAATAATTTCCTATAAGTACACATATTATTAATCAGCGTAAAATTCTATGACGACTTACAAATGCCCGCCTGTCTATCTTTCGATTGAACATAATTGTCTTTGGTCCGCATGCAGATAAAGTTCGAAGATGGGATATATGGGCCCACGTATGGGCATAGCCTCCATATAAAGGTGCCGCCAATTTCCGTTATTTTGGGGTTCTTGAGCGCACTTTTCAAATGAATTCGCAGAATATTATTACGCCTGTAAACAGTGTGGTAAAATAATTCGATAAAAAATTCTAATATATGTTAAAAATATTGGTAAAACATATACTACTTGGTACTAAGGTTTTTTAACACTAGATTGCCGAAGGCGGTCATTTTGACGGTTTTTCAATTTCAAGTACAAAAACAATTGTGTATATAATGACACAGCTTTTTAAAATTTTTGTGACTTTTTTATAATAAACGTAATTCTATGTGGTTCAAAAGTCACAAATGTAAAAAAAAGTTTCATTATATGCACAGTTGTTTTTGTACTTGAAATTGAAAAACGGTCAAAATGACCGCCTTCGGCAATCTAGTGTTAAAAACCCTATGAATATGAAAGGTAGTTCAATATATTTTGGAGGTTCTCAAAAATCATTTTAAAAAATCTACGCATCACGTTGGTTCAGAAATCGATTTTCCGGCCTAAAACATATTTTTTATAATCGGTTCAACATGTGACCCAAGAAATAAGATAACAATATTGTAAAGTGTGGCACGAAAAATATGAAACCATTCTATAAATTTTTCAGTATTGGTCCACTTATTTGGAACCACAGGAATTTTGATATTTTGGAATGGTGACAAGATTTCCAATAGTATTGACTGGTATTTTTGGTTCTTATCTAAATCTCTCTAATGGACCATATTTTGGGATAGCACCATACAAGGATTACGCCATTATTCGAAGTGCTTAAGATTTCACATACTTTTCAATCAATGGACACACAATTGACACACACAATTTGATACAATGTACTGAAGTTAGTATAGACTTACGTGTGTCAAGCTCTGCTAAAAAAGGTTCCGGTTAATATATAGCTTCGATTAATGTTTTCCTCCGATTTTAGGTAAATGGTACACCAAACTCCTCATATTTGTCTGACTGACTTCATGTTAAATATGCACCAAATACACAACCTGTCCGACGTTACTAATTTCCTTACTGCATTTTTATAATTCAATATTATCCAAATATGGGCCAGACCAAGCAAGTGTGCATTTTTAAAATAAATTTTAAATGCCTTTTTTAAAAACTAATTTTTCAATAAATATTTATAAAGGTTTATCCTAGGCCTTGACTTTTTAAAATACCTAGCACTAGGCATACGTAGTCGAGCGCAAATGTCGACTTTTCGATTTTTGCCTCTGACCAAAAAGTCGATTTTTAGACTTTTCGATTATTTCCTTTTACTAAAAAGTCGACTTTTCGATCTTTCGATTTTGTCAAAACTATTCAAAAACGATTTTCGAGTTTTACTGACTTCTGCAAAATCGACTAACAATTTGATTTTTGTATAAATTACTGAACAGATAAAGTAAAGTTCCGGAAAGTGAAATTTTCGTGCAATTTGTGCTTTGTGATAAAAAACGAAGTATTTATGAAGAAAATCGAAAGTCGATCTAGAAAAGTCGACTTTATGATCATAGATCAAAAGTCGACTTCGGCTTTTAGACTTTTCAATACAAAAAGTCGATTAATCTATTAGTCGAAAGTCAATTTACTTATCCCTACCCAGCACGCTTTACTGCAGCATACCGAATGGCATTTGTCAATTTTTCTTCAAATCGGTCCATAGTTAAAAATAGCTCACATATATAGTTTTACTTGCGATTTTATACAAATGGTGCACCAAAGATTTCAGACTGCCCGATTGACATGATTTTGAATCGATCTAAAAATTCTGATATAGCCATCTAACATATCTTTTCCAGGAGTTTGGAGGTCCAGTCCACTAGTGTCTGTAATTCAAAATTCAGGTTTTTGTAGAGAATGCTTGTGAATAAAAGTTTCACTTTTAATCTACGTGTGGAATTGTTGCCGTGCCCATAGAACTGTTTTCTGGGCACCGATTTAATGCAGCTATGTATATAAATAGGATGAATAATAATGAATAAAATTTGACATCTGTACAACCTTGAATTCGGGAGATATCGTACATTCTTCCTGACAAATAAAAGCACAATATCAAGAAAAAACCAGTAAGGAAAGTAGTAAAGTCGGACGGGGCCGACTATATGATACCCTTCACCTCTGTGGGTATATTAAACAGGACTATTAACATGAAATTGGATGAAATAAAATATGTGATATTTATCTAAATGTGAATCTACCTAGATCTATCCATAAACATGTCATTCGTTTGTTACAATGGGACAAAAGTATGTAAATCGACTTCAAACAAATATAAATAGGTCATCCGTTGGGCTATATCTGTACTTTTAGAAAACGCAACTACGTAATTCTATGCTCAATTTTGTAAGTTGTGCAAAATTTGATGTCAATCTGACTAACATGAGGAGTTTGATGCCCTATTTACTTGAAATCGGGCGAAAATATATATGGGAGCTTTATACAAATATTAAGCGATTTCAAACAAACTTGTCACAGGTTAGGTTATACTAATTTCAGAACGTTTTGTTCCTATTGGTTCCTTGGTGCGTCAATTACTTCAAACCAATCTGTAATATACGGGAGCTATATCTAAATCTAGGCCGATTTTCACGAAACAAGGCAGACATCACTCTAGGCTCAATTCTGTACGTTATGCCAAATTTCGTGCAAATCGAAGGATATATAGGGACTTTGGTGCACCATTTACATGAAATCGGACGAAACTATATATGGGAGCTTTATCTAAACCCGGACCGATTTTCTCAAAACTTGGCAGACATCACTCTAGGCTGAATTCAGTACGTTATGCCAAATTTCCTGAAAATCGAAGGATATATAGGGACGTTGGTGCACCATTTACATAAAATCGGACGAAACTATATATAGGAGCTATATATAAATCAGGACCGATTTTCTGGAAACTTGGCAGACATCACTCTAGGCTCAATTCAGTACGTTATGCCAAATTTCGTGCAAATCGAACGATATATAGGGACTTTGGTGCACCATTTACATAACATCGGATGAAACTATATATGGGAGCTATATCTAAATAAGGACCGATTTTCTCGAAACTTGGCAGACATCACTCTAGGCTCAATTCAGTACGTTATGCCAAATTTCCTGCAAATCTATGGATATATAGGGACTTTGGTGCACCATTTACATAAAATCGGACGAAACTATATATGGGACCTATATCTAAATCTGGACCGATTTTCTCGAAACTTGGCAGACATCATTCTAGGCTCAAGTCAGTACGTTATGCCGAATTTCGTGCAAATCGAAAGATATATAGGGATTTTGGTGCACCATTTACATGAAATCGGGCGAAACTATATATGGGAGCTATATCTAAATCTGGACCGATATTCTCGAAACTTGGCAGACATCACTCTCGGCTCAATTCAGTACGTTATGCCAAATTTCGTGCAAATCGAAAGATATATAGTGACTTTGGGGCACCATTTACATGAAATCGGACGAAACTATATATGGGAGCTATATCTAAATCTTGACCGATTTTCACGAAACTTGGCAGACATCATTGTACCAAATTTCGTGCAAATCGAAAGATATATAGGGACCGTTTACATTAAATCGGTTAAATATATATATATATATATAGGAGCTATATCTAAATCTGAACCGATTTTTCCCAATTTCAATATGGTTCGTCCTTGGGCCAAACAAATGAGCTGTGCCAAATTTCATCCAATTCGGATCATAAATGCGACCTGTACTTTGCGGACATGCATAAATCGACTTAGAAAGTGATTCTATGCATATTCTCAAAAGGAACCATGTGTCTATCTCGTTTCCTTTTGCCTGTTACAAACATATGCACAAAGACATAATACCCTGTACCACAGTGTGGTGAAGGGTATAACAATATATATATATATATATATATATATCCCATATATATCTTCTTCCGATTAAGGATACATGGTGTACCAATGTCCCTATATATCTTTCGATTAGCACAACATTTGGCATAGCGTAATGAATTAGGTCTAGAATGATGTGTGTTAAGTTTCTTGAAAATCGGTTCAGATTTAGATAATTCCCATATATATTTTCGTCCGATTTACGGTAAATAGTGTACCAAAGTCCCTATATATCTATCGATTTGCACGAAATTTGGCATATCGTACTTAATTAAGTCTAGAATAGTGCACTTTAAGTTTCGTAAAAATCGGTTTGGATTTACAGATAGCTCCTATATAAATTTTCGTCCGATTTAATAAAAGTGGTGT
>NW_026888946.1:0-12327 GCF_032173495.1 Musca vetustissima
TAGCGTGTGCCGTAAAGAAGAACAACTTATTTTTGTTAATTGAGAATTGTGAAGTCATTTGGAAAGGGTTTTATTGTTGAAATTTTGTAAGAAATTCTGCACAAAGATTGTTTTAAAGGCGATTGAATATTTGTTGAAATGCGCCATGACCGTTTTGTATTAATTTTAATTTAAAAGATACGAGTTGGGCTAGAGATACCAAAACTCCACCAATATATATCACGCTTCGTCATCAACTATTATCTTCATAGATATACTAACAATTTTCCGGTCTGTGTCTTTCCGGCGTAAATATATCCGCAGAATACAATTTTTGTCCTATCTCAGACAAAAAGTCTTGGTTCACTTGACCCGCTAAATACTGACGGATCTTCATAATCCAGATGATCTTCACAATGTAAAACTTCGTAATATTCGGACCATAGATCGGACGAAACTATATATGGAAGCTATATCTAAATCTGAGCCGATTTCAAAAAAAACCTTTATTTCTGTCTCAATCGGACAAACTGTGGAATTTTGGTGCACCAGTTATATCTAAATCTGAAACAATTTCAACAAAATTTCGCATACGTCAATCTGGACCTAATTCAGTTCGCTGTGCAAAATCTTGTCACCCTCTGACTAACTTGGACAGTTTTGTGCACCATTTACATAAAATCGGAAGAAACTATATATGGGAGTCATATTTAGATCTGAGCCGTTTTCCACAAAACTTTACGGACGTCAACCTGTAGTTATTTCGTTACGCTGTGTAAAATTTGGTCGGAATCGCACAAACCTAGGAAGTTTGGTCACCATTTACAAAAAATGGGACGAAACTATATGGGAGCTATATCCAAATCTGAACCAATTTTAACAAAACTTCGCAGTCATCAATCTGGAACTAATTCAGTACTCTGTGCAGAGTTTTGTCCCAATCGGACAAATATTGGAAGTTTGGTGTATCATTCACATAAAATCGGACGAAACTATATATAGGAGTTATATCTAAATCTGAACCGATTTTAATTTGGGCTTAATTCAGTACTCTGTGCAAAATTTTGTCTTAATCGGAGAAATATTGGGAGTTTGGTGCACCATTTACATAAAATCGGACGAAGCTATAAATGGGAGCTATATATAAACATGAACTGATTTTAACAAAAATTGGTTCATATTTAGATACATCAATGTGGACCCAATTCCGTTCGCTGTGCAAAATCTTGTCTCAATTTGACAAACCTTGGCAGTTTGGTGCTCCATTTAGATAAAATCGGGCGAAACTATATATGGTAGTTGTACCTAAATCTGAACACAATTTTAATAAAACACCGCACACATAAATCTGTACCTAATTCAGTACGCAGACAAACCATGTCAGTTTGGTACTCCATTTATATAAAATCGGACGGAAATAAAATACGGATCTATATCTAAATCTGAACCGATTTTCTCCAATTTCAAAAGGGTTCGTCCTTGGATTCGTCTAAGTGACCTGTGCCAAATGTCGTCCAAATCGGATTATAAATGCGACCTGTAGTTTGCTAACAAAAATACATGGACCGATAGACGGACATTCATTAATCGATCCTATCTCGGTTCCTTTTGCCTATTTCATACATATGCAAAAATACATAATACCCTGTACCACAGGGTATACCGTTTAACAAAAAAAAGAAAAAAAAAAAATAAATAAATAAAAAATAAAATAAATAAATAAATCCCATGTCAAATGTGTTATACCATATCCCACGCATCTAGATCAGTCGGAGACTTTGTTTGTTTGTTGTTGTTGTTTTTTTTGTAATTAAAGAGAAGTCCTTATTTTTGATGGCGGGCATGATAACTCCTCACTGGAACATTGGAATCCGAAAATTCCAACGGTGTTAGAAAGAGTACATGTCTGGCTCTCGTAAGAACTAGGATTATTGACTTTGGTCTAAAATTAACAAAATGGCGGGCCTTTAAAAAAATATTTTTGGAAAATCGCCGATTTTTTACCAAATACCAAGTTAAAAAATAAGGAAGATCTTTACCGATTGGCTTTATCCTAGTTCATACGATAGCTATACACTCACAGAGAAACGTGTAAAAAGTTGGAATCGATTGGGATATTCGTTTTTGAGTTAAAATGCCCGCCATTCGCATAAGAGAAACACGTGTTTAATGTTTGAGAAGCCCTTTAGTCGTCACTTGATGCTGACACAATAAATCTGATATATCTTCAAGAGTTCTTGAGATTTTCACTTGAAATTTTTTAGGGACTTTCTTGAATTAGTGTAGATTCGAATTAAATCAAAAACAATTTTGACCCCGAGAATGGGGGGGTCCCCTTACGTGTATTTTATATTTAGCATTAGTCCAATTAATCCGCCTGTTAAAATCACAATAGAGCTCGCCATATTTTTGATCCATCTTTGAAATATTGCACACACATTGCTCCTTGGTCTAGGAACTTATATTATTCTATAAAATCTGTTTTGTTGTACTCAAACATTTGGTTTGATATTATAGATGCCATTAGAAATTGATATTTCTTCACATACTGCAAAAATATACAGATTTTCTTCCTCGAATCCTTTCGAAGTCCAAGATGTACTTTAAGTGAATTTCTAACATTTGTGTTTTTATTATAATTTTTTGTTGATTTCTTTTTATTCTAGCAATTTTAACACGAAGTTGTCTTTTGTACATATTTTTTAATATTAACAGCATTTAAGTTTAAAAATTCTAAGGTGTGCTAATTACATGTCCCCCTCAAAATTGACTTGTTTCATAACTGCCGTTATATATCACCATGCTCATTTTCTTTTCTCACACTTAATCGCTCTAGTACAGTACACAAGCGTTTTGAATAAATAAAAATATTTCCAACGAATCGAATAGGTGAACGAGATATTTTTAGAATGTGGTGCCGTATGTGTAATATTTATTATATTTATTATTATATATTTTTTAATGTAAATTATATGCTCCAACGAACTCAAAACAGTTTATATTTAATGTGCATACTAATTGTATTTTTTTAACCGGAATTCTATTCTATTTTAAATTTGTTCTTAAAAATCTTCTACCAAACTAGAGTAAAGTTCGAAAACTCTCACGGACCCAGCATCTTACATCAACCTTCGTCTCAATAAAGATTCGTTTATGTATTTATTAAACGCTCGTCGTTCCAAATAGATCCACAAAAATTCCAACTCCAATAAAAGAGGCCGCTACTTCGAAATTGCTTGGACAAGGTGGTTATCAACACCAACCTGTAAATATGCACATTTCACAATTTATATAAACAATATAATACATTACTTTCTCCAACCACCGACATCTTTTACAGGAGGTCAATTTGAATTGAGGTCATCAGACAGTTTTGTCCACAAATTGTTGGCGCGTTGTTTCGCATTTGAACTCTGCAACTGTCCCTTTGCCAAATCACTGTGTTGCCCCATAAAATCTACTGAAGTTAGGAACTGACGTTGCTGAGTCTGAATCTGTGAATTTTTGCCGTTTTACTTAAAATAATTTACAATTTATATATAAATAAAATCTTTAATTGAGCTTACTTATATGTTTCGCTTCCTTTGCGTTTGCTATTTCGTTAACGCAAGATATTTGCGCTTAACGAACGAGTTTGACATGCGTTTTCGTATTACAGAGTGCGGTGATGCCACATTTGCTTAAAGTATATGCGAAAGTAGATACGTAAACGAATTAGAGAGTACCAATTACGCGATGCGTTACAATTTTTCTCACGCATCGCAATACAGAGTAACCCCCCTGGTATCTTCTCCATAAAATTTCCCATTTTGGGGGGAAAATCATAAATCCAATGAAATATGAACTGATTCATGGATTTTATTTAAACGTTGCTTGACCAGGACACATGGAAAACTGTCCATAAATCAAGATGCCATAGACAGAGTTAAATATATCAGGGTTAGCAGGTTGATCATACGAGACTGATTTGTTGGGATGTTTTTTACAAACAAGCAACCACTTGGTGGTGGAATTATAGTGGTGAAATATCGTTTATTTAACAAAACTATGATTGTGTGCATGTACACATATACCTTATTTTATTTGTAAAAAATAATTAGTTTTTGTTTCATAGTTGTCGCAAGACCTACAGAAGATTCATGTTTTATGAATTTTGTTGGTCAGCTTGTCCGATTTTATGGTTGTCCTAATGTTGTTTTCCTATTTATGTGTCACATGACTAAGGCAGGATCCTTCTAGTAAAGCTCTCACAATTTTTAAGGGTATGAGCTAATTGCGATGACTATGAAATGGTTTCGTTATTTTGTTTATGAATTTATTAGTTTTGTTTTTGTTGTTGGCATATTTATGTTGTTATAAGTGGCATTAAATTACATTTTACTCACACACCCAAAGTAGAATAAATACCACAAGGAAGAACTCGCAAAGTTGTGACACTTATATATATATGGTAAGACAAAATGGTCAAATTCATAATAACACTAAATTTACGGTGAATACAAAATATAAGCATTTGAGTTAAATAAAAATTGTTGACCCATTGTTGCAGGAGGCAACAGAAGATGGATAGGAGATGTTTTAAGAGAATACGATGCTCTTAAAAACCGGTTTAAAGCTGAGCATTTGTTGACGATCAAAAATGAAAATGGGTTATATGCCGTTTAGCGTTGAGTTGGCACCCAATGACTTCTTTTTATTCCCGAACTACAAACAAAAAAATAAATAAATAAAAAAAAAATAATAATAATAATAATAAGGGTGATCACAGTTTGTTCTGTTGTCTGAGCTTTAGGGTTCTGGACTTAAAAAATCACCTAGCGGAAAAAATACCAATTTAGCATTAAAGGTATGTAGCTCCACGAAAAAAGGTCAATGCAAGACCATGTTTTGTTATCGTTCTCATATAAGACCATATTCAAATATTTTCTTCGAATTAGCTTTTGCGGTTACCAGATCATGAAATACATACGTTGTAAAAAATATACTCGACCTCATGGTGGATGGGTCAGAATATAATTCTATGTCGATTTAGACATGTCCGTCCATCCTTAACGAATCACAATATTTAAAATAGAGCTTTACAATTAAGCACATGCATAGCCAATACTTACAGGATGTTAGGTATGGGAAATTAAATATGTATTGGTTCAAATTTTGGTAGAGTAACTTCGGGTAATGTGGACCACCATTTTCTTTTTGTATATTGTGGGCGTAACAAAGGTAAAAAATAAAAACAAATTGTTTTCACAACATGGTAGATTTGTTGGCTAATTATATTCCAGGTCAAAATTATATATATTTGTCCATAAAAATGTTATTGCATTATATTTCAAAAAACTCTAAACTGCAAATAAAAATAACTTGGCGGGTAATGTGGACCAGTATGTGTGGGTAATGAGGATCAGTAAGTTAAAGGTAGGTTGTGGATTAATTGTGATAAATATCAATTTTTTGCACTCTTGGATAACAATGAATGCAAAAATATATGGGTCCATGTTTTGGAATAGCCCCCTTTTAGGGGTACCACCACATTTGCGGTATTTTGAAGGTCCTTGCTTCATTACCCAACCGAGGCACCTATAATTTCGGATATAGAGTTTTCAGAGGATAGAATACCTCCTCGCATATTAAATGCGTCCTTGTTTCGAGCTCGTCCTCATGAAAATGTCCCACTTTTTTATAGTGGTCCACATTACCCGACATTGAATATTTTTATTTAAAAATAATTATCGGCTTCAAAAACGAATAAAAATTTAAAAATAACCGATTGTAATTACAGATAAACGTGTATTTTTGTTAAAGAAAACAAGAAAACCACATAACCTCTTTATATTCGAGAAAAACAAAATGTTCGACTATTTTACAAAATCGTTCGACTATTGTGCTAAAAAATTTTCAAATCACACTTTTACAATCAGAGCTACATTTTCACCTACTAAATTTTCAACATTGCAATTATTTATTAAAAACCAAGTTTGATGTTTGTTTTCACCAATTGCGAAAACATTTATCAAGGCGGCATTGACATATTTCAAGCTTTTTCTTAGATATGGGGTGTGGTCCACATTTGACGCATGGTCCACATTACCAGAAGTTACTCTATAGACGTCATATAGGGGCCACATATCCTTTTTTGTATTTTGAATGTCTTAGACGTATTTTATAGACTATGTGGCTGTTATTTGATCTTACGATTTTTTGGAGGTTGAAAAAAATCTTTGCTTAATGGTCTCTAAGAATTGGCAGTACTTTGGTTTATGGGTACTTGGAGGGTGGAAATAATTGATATATGGAGGTCCATGTTTAGACTTAGGAATCTAAATATAATGGCTGTAATTCGTCATTTCTAGCACTTGAAAGGTGAAAAATATTTGTCGAAAATGTCCAATGTTTTTTTATATTGCTGTCATATGAAGGTCCCACTTAATTTTTGTGATGTAGAAGTAGAATATTTTAAAATTTATAGTCAGTTCCTCAGAGTCCCTCAGATTTCTGGTTCATAAGGTTATATACACTTTGATTCGGCAAAAATGATTCTTTGGACAAAATCCGTTTCAGAAATTTTGGAGTCGAATTACAAATATCGGTTCGTCTGTTTGGTCGGCTGGTGCGCAGGATAACTCTCGAGGGGAATGACTGGTTTCATACAAACTTTGCACATCGTTATATTTCTACCAAATTTGCTAAACATTAATTTTATAATACCATGCGAACGGGTAATTTAAACCAAACATTGCAAAGCCTATTATCTGTACCAAGCCTAGATCAAATCCGAAGATGGACTCATTGCTCCACTTCTTGCTCCACAAAATAAATTTGTTCACTATTTATAAATTAATGGATTGTCCGATTTGAACCAAACTTTGCACACTTATTATCTTTACGAAGCCCAGATCTAATCCGAAAGTGGCACCCGTCTGCCCCCTCCTCTGGTACTTCCCCGAAAAAGAGGAATTGAATAACCGATTTGACCAACATTAAATTGGCAATCTCTTCGATAAAAACATATAAAATGAATAATAAAGCCTGTGTATAGGTTCCAAGACCTCCGTAAACCATATCTGTTGGCAACACCGACTGACACATTTTTAATTGTTTGCTTTTAAGTGGGGATAAGTAAATCGACTTTCAACTAATCGATTCATCGACTTTTTGTATTGAAAAGTCGAAATCGACTTTTGATCTATTAGAAAATCGTAAAGTCGATTTTTCAAGATCGACTTTCGATATTCTTCATAAATACTTGGTTTTTTATCACAAACCTCAAAATTACCAAAAATTGCACTTTCCGAACTTTACTTTATCTGTTCACAATACTTCAAAAGTTTTAGTCGATTTTGTAGATGTCAGTAAAACTCGAAAATCGATTTTGAACAGTTTTGACAAAATGACAAGGCAAAAATTGAAAAGTCTAAAAAGCTACTTTTTGGTCGGATGCAAAAATCGAAAAGTCTAAAAGTCGACTTTTGCGCTCGACTACGAATCCCTACCTGCTAGCTAACAATTTAGAATGGCTTAGTTTCCATACAAAGGACCCGACCGATGAAAGGATCTTTGAATTTCCACCTCATGGTGGTGGGTACAAAAATTTCGGCTCGGCTGAACTTAATGACTTTTTTACATTTTCATACCTAATTCCTTTTGGGATATGACACTTATCCCCTCTTTTTTCCATGCGTATGTATGTACGTAACATCAATTGTCCGTACATATTTATACGCTTCTGTTATCAATTGCTTCCGTTTTTTTAATAAACCCCTAGAAATTTTTCTTCCCTTCATTGAACGTTGTAGAAAAAAATTCATCAAGAACATAGAAAACAGAAACAGAAACTTTAGGGGGCAAAATCACATAAAACTTACCTCATCCTTTGGCACCAACGTGACCTTCTTCATGGGTGCACTGGTATTATTGACAACCACCGTTTCCCTTTTCAATGATGGACGTTTCAACGCTGAATTCGGTTTTTGTATTTCGACCATAGTTGTATCAAAACGTAGCGGGTGAACAATTCAGTTCAGACGGAGGGGGAGGGAGGGAGGATGTGGAATGGGATTGGGTGTGAATGTATGAAAAGGAATGTGGATAATGTCTGTTTGTATTTGCTTTTTTGGTGAAAAGAACAGAACAGAGCAGAACTTTTTGGAGAACCGGAAATGGTTATGGCGGTGAGAAATGAAAATATATGAAATACGTTTGCGGATTTTTTGTTTGTTGTTGATTTGAAGAGCAGAAAAAGATTTTTTGTTTTGAAGAAAGGATGTATATGTTTGTGTGTTTACATATAGATGAATTAAAGTGTTTAATTAGGAGCCAAACGCAGGGAATGTCGATAAGTATTTCTAAGGATTGGGTTCTCTTTTCTTTTTTAATACTTTTTTGACCACAAGTTTTGATATTTTTTGCGGGGTGAATTTTTTAATTAATTTTTAAGTAGCTTAACGGGGTGTTCGAAATAATTATGCCCTGCCTTTTTTAGTTTTTTTTTTCTTCCAAAATTATAACAAAGATATAGAGAGTCTTAATTAAGTTGGTTATTATGTCGTTATTGTTGCTGTGCTACAAAACCATTTTTCTGTAAATTCTAATTTCAACATTTTTGTTTTTGTTAAAAAAGGGTCTCTGAAAAAAATATGAGCAGAGAGTGAAAAAACCCGAAATGATTATTTTAACACTTTCACACTTTATTCAAGCTTGAATTCACTTAGCATTACAATTTTTAAGGATTTTATTTTGATGATGATTGCAGTATTCTTTTTTGTTTCTATTTCAATGGGCGTTATCGTAGAGTTTTATGTATTAAAAAATAAAAAACACGTGCTTTATTGGATATACAGTAAAGCACAGATAAGCACATTTTCGAAATTAGTTCATTCGGAAAAATATATTTTTTTAAATAATACTAGGTTTTTTTGTATTGTATAAATTATGTCGCTGATATTTTTGACGGCAATTAAATTTGTTTCGTTATATCCACGTCGGACTGTCCATCATTTGTCTTCTCTTATCGCTCAAAATGTTCTTTCACCAAACACATTTTCACATTTTCTTTGCCAACACATTTTTTTTTATTTTTCTATTTTATGTAGGTTTACTTTTTTTTGTTGCTGTTTGTTGTTTTTACTTTTTCTTAAATCCATTTTAAATTTAACGAGTATTTTCCGTAGCTGCTGTTGTTGTTGGTTTCGTATCGCATCTGTTTGATGATTTTTAAAAATCAATTTCACTTTTCCACGGCTGCTGTATTGTCTAGCAGTTTTACTGTTTCTTTGAGACATATATTGTCAGCCTTTCTTTGGGGTTCATATGTATATGTCTGTGTATGTATGTGTGCGCATTATTTTCTTGACATTTATTTTCGCATTATGCCGTTTCTTCGCAATCAAAATTCAAAAATTGTCCTATCAAAAAACACTTTTATATATTTTGTTTAAACTAACGCACTTTGGCAATGTCATCACATGGAATGGTGCGAGTTTCATATGTGAGGACAGCTGGTTGGATCATTGAAAAATGCTTAACGGTTAAAGATAAACCTAATTGTCACCATAATCCTTCTAAAGAATAACGTCTGAAGAAGTCTTGTCGTCTGTGATATAGATATCAGCTCCTGCTGATATTCAGGAAACTAAATTATGGGTAGTATGGTTTTCAATTTAATAAAAATAGGCCTTTGAGGCTTCAAATTGCATTAAAAAATAATAAATAAATAGAAAAAAAACATGTTAATAATATTTATTAACGAGAATTCGGTTTTAATTAAACCGATTTTTTGCCTCAGAATTATTGAATCTGAGGCAAAAATTATGGGTAGTATGAAAATTATGGGTAGTATGGTTTTCAATTTAATAAAAATAGGCCTTTGAGGCTTCAAAACAGATTATTGCCTCACAATTATTGAATCGATTTATTTATTATTCAAAAGATTAAAACATTGCTAATCACATTAAATAAATTAGCCGTTCTTACATTATAACTACATTCGGCGGTAATACTATATACCTGTTTTTGTTGTTCCGTTTTTACAACTTCAAAGGATAAACGATTCTTTCATTCTAGCACCGACTTCAGTTAACTGTTAAACAGACAATTTATTCAATGTGATTACCCTGCGCGACAAGATTTTGGAGGGTGGAAAATTGCTATAGGGGATGAAAGATCTTAGTGAGTATACAAAAACTCCAGAATTTAAAAAAATCGTCATACGTCAAAATTCGGAGATATGGTGAGATAAATTTTAGCTGGCGACCCTTTTATACGTGAAGAGATAACTTCATATCTTTATTTGTAGCAATTGTATGTATTTTTTGAGATTAAAAGAAAAAAGAACAGGGTTCCTAAATTATTAAACCGGATATTCAGATGAAAATCAGTAAGGAATGTAGTAAAGTCGCACTGGGCCGACTATATGATACCCTTCACCACTTTGGGTATATTCTACATATGTATCCTAACAGACGTCGCGTGTTTGTTATATATCTATATCTGAGCCGATTTCAGGGAAACTTGCCAGAGGCTAATTTGTATTACTTTAGTACGTTGTTTCAATCGGCCTAGCTATGGATCTTTTCACGAAGCTTAGCAACATCATTCTAGACTTAATTTAGTACCCTATACCAAAATTCGTGCAAATCGAAAGATATATTGGGACTGTAAAGCAATTACATAAAATCGGACGAAAATATATATGGGAGCAATATCAACATCTGAACCGATTTTCACGAAACTTAGCACACGTCATTCTAGCCTTAATTCAGTACGCTATGACAAATTTCGTGCAAATCAAAAGATTTTCAGAGACTTTGGTGCACCAATTACCTAAAATCGGATGAATATATATATATATATATATGGGAGCTATATCTAAATCTGAACCGATTTTCACGAAACTTTGCACACATCATTCTAGACTTAATTCAGTACGTTATGCCAAATTTCGTGCAAATCGAAAGATATATAGGGACTTTGGTACACAATTTACCTTACATCGGACGAAGATATATATGGGAGCTATATCTAAATATGGACCGATTTTTTCCCAATTTCAATAGGGTTAGTCTTTGAGCCAAATGAATGACCTGTGCCAAATTTCATCCAATTTGAATCAAAAATGCGACCTGTACTTTTAATTTTACAATTTAACATCAACAGACGGACGGACATGCATAAATTGACTCAGAAAGTGATTCTATGCATATTCTCAAAAGGAACCATGGGTCTATCTCGATTCCTTTTGCCTGTTACAAACATATACACAAAGACATAATACCCGTGCGGTAAAGGTTTTTATGTCGATTTGTGACTAAGCCTCCGTAAGTGACATGTGAGTCCGTCCGTCTGTCCATTATGATTTTTAAACACGATACAGGCCACAGTTCTTGAACAATCGCCATGAAATTTTTCATAATATTTTATTTAGGGGATGAAATGGACCAAATACTTTATTTTTGTTTTTCTGTTCTCTCCAGAGGCTACAATTATAACCCGACCATCAAGACTTTTTCCACGGAGAAAGGCATGACTATTTTCATGAAGAAGGTCAATATTTAGCAGGTCAAATGGATTCCGACTTTTGGGTGAAAAATGACAACATTTGTAGTCTATTGTGTAGGGGGAGAGGGGGCAACGTTGAATAATTTTTGTTTTAAGCCTCATAAAATTTTTTATTTTATTATAATTTTTTATTTTATAATACGCTTATTTTATTTGTTCAAAGGTGCCCCCTCTCCCCTACATTTAAAATAATGGGTATCGATCTAGAATGTATTATTATCTTGTGCGAAAAATAACTAAATTGATATTCTATGGTCGGTTTTGGCTTACTGGTTTATAGTTTAAACAATTTTAATGAACACCACATGGTGCCGGGTATAATAATTTCGACTGGATCGTTTTTTTACTTGTTCATAGATTTACTGACATTTTTAACATTAGAACATTCATAGCGTGAAACATAAAGAAATTTCAATAGGTGTATGTTAAATCGAAAAACGGCATTTTTTGGGATTAAACTAAAAAATAGACGGAAAATTTTAAAAATATCCTGACAAAACAAAAATGCTAAAAAAGATGATAGTTGTTAGATCAATTTTTTTGGTGCTAAACAAGTTCAGAAAGTGCTAAATCTAGCACTAAAAATGCTAAATTGGCAACACTGCCAATACTCTGTTAATTTAATTTCAATTACATTTATTTGGTATCAGGAAGCCTACAATCGTTATTTTAGGAATCCGTTCAGATATAAATTTAGCTTTTATAATTTACATATCACAGATAGCTTTCACATATGGTTCATTATTTACTTGAACGTAGTATAGGTTGTAATATTCATCATAGAGTGAGCAAATG
>NW_026888947.1:0-12375 GCF_032173495.1 Musca vetustissima
ATTGAACTGGCTGTTAATCCAATATTAAATACCCAAGTATCAAAGTCACACAAATTTGGCTTCTTATTTTGACTGACTAGCTGTCTTTTAAGAGTTGCCCACTGCATTTGGTATGAAGGTGGGAGTTTCTGCAACAATTGGTGGAGTAAACATGAATTATTTAATTCATCTGGCAAATTGGCGGCATTAATTGTGGCAATCAAACTACGAACATTTATTGCAAAGGACGTAAGTGATTGTAAATTGTTTTCATCAACTTTAGGGGAAGAATTAATTCTATTTTTTATGGAATATAAAATCTTTTCAGGTTGACCATATAGTAAGCGGAGAACATCGAGGACGCCAGAGACGTTTGAGGGATGTACTAGCATATGTTGGACGCTATGGAGTGCTTCGCCTTTTAATGACTTTTGGAGACGGATGAGGTTTTCGGCGTCTGAAAAGCAGCAAGTAGCGGTAGACCACTCGAATGTAGATATAAAGAGCGGCCAGTCTTCGGGATTTCCAGAGAATACTGGCAATTCTTTTGGAACTGCTTGTCTGGAACTTATGCTACTTTGCTGAAGTTGTGTGTTATTAAAATATTGTGTTGCTATTCTTGAATTGTGTGTTTGGGGGTGCATTGTGGATGAAATAGGTTCATTATTAACAAATGATTGTTCTATAGGTGAGTTACCATTGAATGCTGCGTTTGAATTAAAAATCGGGGGAGCAATTGACGTGTTATAATAGGGTATGTTTGAAAATGTGACAGCAGGTGGGTGTGTGGCGTTCTGTGGGCATGAATAAAAAGGTCGTCGTTGATGACTACTACTGGTGGTGATGGCCGGTGCACAAATAAGTCCGGTGGTTGTGACAGATGAGCATGGATCATTAGGGACCACACGGGAATGGTATAGTCCCGAACTTTGAGGGATTTGATTGGAGATGCTACTTACAACATTATTATTTTGCTCTGCCAGCATAGTGGGAATTTCCAAACGTGTGGTTTGGTTAGGCATATTGGTTTCTTGGAGATTTATATTGGTTGTTCTTTGAGGAGTTTCAACAGAATTATCTACTGGTTGTTTATGGAATGGCAGTTCATTTACCCAATTCCGAATAGATTGGGACCTATTAGACGAGGCGTTACTTATATCATCAGCTTCTTGGAGAAGCTGATATTTCTTATTTAAGTATTCGCGATGTAATCTAGCTTGCTTCTCATTTAGTGCTCGCTCTTCTTCAAGTCGTTGAAGCTGTAATTGAACATTACGCGATTGGGACAGTTGAGATCGAACAGAGAGGTGGCTGGTGATACTATTTGCAGGTGAAGTTGAACATTGTGGGCACCGAAAGGGTATGTTGTCTCTTATGTTAACGCAACTTGCGTGAAAGTATTTGTTACATGTGGTACAAGTAGCCATTTTATCGTCGGGTGACTTGTGGCATTGCGAACAATTGTTATCATTTTGTTGTTGACCCTTTGCAATGTCTTTATCCATTTGTACTTACTGCGAAATTGGCAATGACTTTTACGATGTAGGTGATTTCGGTAGAACCTTCGTATCACAAAAAGAATTTTAAACTGTTATAGCGGCAAATAGGCCGAGATAGTGACTTCCACGGGATTTTGAATAAAATACAATTCGTTTAATAAAAGATCTTGATTTATTAAACGCAATGCACTTATATTAAAATTCCTAAATAAAAAACATAATTAGGATTCGTAGAAAATATATATATAAAAAATAGACATACTTTTTGGTATGGAAACCACTATAACTTAAACAAATAATTATTCCTGGACACCTCGTATCAGCCAACTTGCTAGTATGAAATTCAGAATAAAATGGCCGTATCCGAGGGACGCCTTTTGACAATCAAATTATTTCGTTAAATAAGAATACTAAAAATGAATACATTATTGTCAAATTGACAATAACAAAAATGATTTTCTCGTAAAAACGATGCTGCCAAATCGGGATCCAAATTAGGCTAATTTTAGGCGTGGCGTCAACAGGCATTTTGCCTCAAAAAGTAAATTGGTTCATGTTTTGGCATAACTCATAGATAACACTCTAAACTCGCATTTTCTGTTCTTAAAAATTGAGAATCACATTACAGATAATTTTCGATATAGGCCAATAATTTGACATGCAAAGATCCCTCCCTATTTTCGGTAGAGGCCCATATTTTGACTTATCTCACATCTCGGTATTTTAACCGAAGTTTCTCATTTAAATTAGAGTAGTTTGGTATTCTATATAGGACCAGTTTATTTTGTAGCCCCTTTATGTGGGCTATAACATAACCTGTTGCTATATAGAAAAATTAACCTCAGAGATGGTTGGACATCCAAGCGGCCGGAATGTCAAACTACTCTAATTTCGATGTGAAACTTCGGTTAAAATACCGAGCTCTGGGATACGTCAATGAATTTTCTAGCAACACGTTATTTTATAGCCCCCACATAAAAGGCTATAAAATAACCTGGTCTATATATAATTTTAACCTCAGATATGCTTTTGAGTCCATTTTCATTTTGATTATCTTGGTATCAATTTTCCACCGATGTAGTACATACCTGGTTCTTGGAGGGTGAAAAATAACGGCTTTACTTGCTTTCTAAATTTCAGGAGTTTTTGGACAACTCTCATTAAAAAATATTATGGCAGAGATATTACTTTCAAATCATTAAATATCTCATAATGATATCCTGAAGGATCATTAGTTTTTATCAAAAAATTAATGCCATAGCAGCCACAAACACCACATATAACATTTGAAGTCTGAAACTAAGAAAAACTCGTCTGGCATTGGCATTAATTGAATTCTAGAGAGAAAATAAATTGATGAACGTGTTATTACGACGAGACAATTAGGTTTGCAACAAAAGCGGCCAAACAACTGGATAGCAAGCAAACAATTTTGTATCCGAAGAGTTTTTACAGCTAAATAGACTTTGACAAAGACGAATAAAATAGAAACAAGACAACAACAAATCATTGCCAATGTTACTGACTGACCAACACAGCATGGAGGCCAAATGTCCTAAGGTCAATGCTGAGACATTAGTTATTGATTTTTGGAGGTTATTTCATTTTTTCGGTTAATGATGTCATTGTTGCGGTTGTGGCTCTGCTGGTCACCAATGCAACTTACACAGAAGGAAAATATATTTGAAAATAATCGTGATACACTAATTTCTTGCATATTGTAAGAAAACGATACCCATGTATTTTAAGACTGAAGCCTCCGTTACCATTCCTCCGTTATTGTCCCTTTCAGTTTTCTTTTTCTGCTGAAATAATAAAAAATATTTGCAATCATAACCAGTAAGGAAAGTAGTAAAGTCGGACGGGGCCGACTATATGATACCCTTCACCACTATGGGTATATTAAACAGGACTATTAGCATGTACTTGAATGAAATAAAACATGTGATATTTATCTAAATGTGAATCTACGTAGATCTATCCATAAAGTATGTAAATCGACTTCAAACAAATATAAATAGGTCATCCGTTGGGCTATGTCTGTACTTCTAGAAAACGAAACTACATAATTCTATGCCCAATTTTGTACGTTGTGCAAAATTTGATGTCAAACTGACTAACATGACGAGTTTGAGGCCCAATTTACTTGATATCGGGCCAAATATTAAGCGATTTCAAACAAACTTGTCACAGGATACGTTATACTAATTTCAGAACGTTTTGTTCCTATTGGTTCCTTGGTGCGTCAAGTACTTAAAATCAATATTTAATAAAAGGGAGCTATATCTAAATGTGGACCGATTTTCACGAAACAACGCAGACATCAATCTAGGCTCAATTCAGTACGTTATGCCAAATTTCGTGCAAATCGAAAGATATATAGGACTTTGGGGTACCATTTACATGAAATCGCATGAAACTATATATGGGAGCTATATATAAATCTGGAACGATTTTCACGAAACTTTACATACATCATTCTAGACCTAAATGATTAGGCTGTACCAAATTTCGTGCAAATCGAAAGATATATAGGGACTGTGGGGCACCATTTACATGAAATCGGACGAAACTATAAGTGCGAGCTATATAGAAATCTGGACTGATTTTCATAAAACTTGGCAGACATCCTTCTAGGCTCAATTAAGTACGTTATGCCAAATTTCGTGCAAATCGAAAGATATATAGGGACTTTGGTGTACCATTTACATGAAATCGGACGAAACTATATATGGGAGCTATATCTAAATCTGGACCGATTTCCACGAAACTTTACATACATCATTCTAGACCTAAATGAATAGGCTGTACCAAATTTCGTGCAAATCGAAAGATATATAGGGACTTTGGGGCACCATTTACATGAAATCGGACGAAACTATATATGGGAGATATATATAAATCAGGACCGATTTTCATGAAACTTGGCAGACATCATTCTAGACTCAATTCAATACGTTATGTCAAATTTCGTGCAAATCGAAAGATATATAGGGACTTTGGGGCACCATTTACATGAAATCGGACGACACTATATATGGGAGCTATATCTAAATCTGGACCGATTTTCACGAAACTTTGCAGACATCATTCTAGACCTAAATGATTAGGTTGTACCAAATTTCGTGGAAATCGAATGATATATAGGGACTTTGGGGCACCATTTACATGAAATCGGACGAAACTATATATGGGAGCTATATCTAAATCCGGACCGATTTTCTCGAAACTTGGCAGAAATCACTCTATACTTAATTCAGTACGTTATGCGAAATTTCGTGCAAATCAAAAGATATATAGGGATTTTGGGGCACCATTTACATGAAATCGGACGAACCTATATATGGGAGCTATATCTAAATCTGGACCGATTTTCACGAAACTTGGCAGACATCATTATAGGCCTAAATGATTAGCCTGTACCAAATTTCGTGCTAATAGAAAGATATATAGGGACCGTTTACATTAAATCGGTTAAATTTATATATGGGAGCTATATCTAAATCTGAACCGATTTTTCCCAATTTCAATAGGGTTCGTCCTTGGGCCGAATAAGTGACCTATGCCAAATTTTATCCAATTAGGATCATAAATGCGACCTGTACTTTGTTTACAATTTAACATGGACAGACAGACGGACGGACGGACATGCATAAATCGACTTAGAAAGTGATTCTATGCATATTCTCAAAAGGAACCATGGGTCTATCTCGATTATTTTTGCCTGTTACAAACATATGCACAAAGACATAATACCCTGTACCACAGTGTGGTGAAGGGTATAAAAATCTGTTTCGTTCCTCATATTGATAGCCTATTTACCAATGTACTACCCCTTCCCTGCCTTTTTTTGCAATAAATGGTTGCAAGTTCTGCCTTTTGTATTTATATTACGGGTTTGGCGATACAGAAATCAAACTAGACCGAGCAGAAATAAACCGCCAGAAAATAATCGAAAATACACTAAGTCCATTGCAGTCTACATTTGCCAATGTTGACGGTTTTTTTATACCCTCCACCATAGTATGGAGGGTATATTAATTTTGTCATTCCGTTTGAAACTCATCGAAATATTCATTTCCGACCTTATAAAGTGTATATATTCCTGATCAGGGTGAAATTCTAAGACGATCTAGCCATGCCCGTCTGTCTGTTGTAATCACTCTAGCCTCTAAACGATGGACAGACGTCCTTCCGTCCGTAACCCCCCAATTTTTGATATTTTGGGAGGTCAAGTTCGAAAATGGGATACATCTGTCCATTACTATATGTATAAATCTATATAAATCCTTATTGTAATTGAATTCAATTAACTATGTCTGTTGAAATCACGATAAACATCGTAGTATTTTAAATTCAGCTTTGAAATACTGCACATAAATTGCTTCTCATATGATATTTGGTACAGTACATGGGATATATCGGTCCACGTTTTCGTATAGCTGACATGACCAGCCTCTTTTTTAGTGTTGTCCGCATATTCCAACCGAAGTGTAATTTCGCGTTTCAGATTCCTGGTGAAAAAATCTTATTCCTAATGTCCCAACACCCTTTATTACAGATTTCAATATAAGAAGTTTTGAGAATATTGTGTACAAGAAATTCCCAACCAAAAGCAGCCGTTTCATCTTTGAGGATACAAAAAATATTTAAATCTATAAGTTGTTATGATTTCCTATACTATACACTTCCTATACTGCTTCGAAATAAGATGTTACTCCAGAGAAATTCCTTTGCATACATCCTTAAGAAGCACTTACACACACAAACCCATCATTTTATAGAAATGTAAGGAACTCAAAGGATGATGAGTACTAGTCCCCAATGAATTGATAGTGGTCATATTATTATATGTATACACAGTCGAGACTTTGGTACGTATGTAAACCCATCTTCAAACGGAGCCCACAAAAGGGACATTCTAGAAGGCTTCATTGTTTCTTTGTGATGTACTTAAGTACTTATGACAGAATTGCAGGCTTGTAATTTAAAAAGAAATGAAATTAGTCTTAGCCTACCCCTCAATCAGACTATACACTTTCCAACCCTGCTGCAAGCATACCCTTTTTGTCGGTATGTGTTTTTTGTTTACCAATTTCTTGCATATTGTAAGAAAACGATACTCATGTATTCTAAGACTGAAGCCTCCGTTACCATTCCTCCGTTATTGTCCCTTTCAGTTTTCTTTTTCTGCTGAAATAATAAAAAATATTTGCAATCATAAAAATCAGTTTCGTTCCTCACATTGATTGCCTATTTTCCAATGTACTACCCCTTCCCTGCATTTTTTGCAATAAATGGTTACAAGTTCTGCCTTTTGTATTTATATTACGGGTTTGGCGATACAGAAATCAATCAGAAAATGAATTTATATATGTAAACTCCAACATGCGAAATAGTTCCAAGACAATGAAATTTATGCAAAGAATATAAATTATTTCGGTGGTTTTAAATTTCAATTGTTTTTCATCAATGAATATTTTCAATCAGTCTGATGTTTTTCCATAAAGTCGAGGCAGCGGAATTGACCAAAACTTAACCACCTCAAAGCAAGATTAATTCGAAACGAATGTTTGGAGGTTTACTAAATTAAATAAAATCATATTGGAACTTACCGTTGTTAAGTATTTACTCAGATAAAAATGTTTGAAAAAAATCTGTAAAATCTGTCAAAATTGCCAAATATTTGTGCAGTACACCTAACATTCAGAAAATCAGTCACAAAGGAACGAACAGAGATCAACGCCGATGTTGACGAGTAAAAGTTTCTGGTACATAGCAGCATGTCTGATGGTCAACTCTTGACCCTTAAAATCTATTGAATATGACAATATTTTTCCAATATAATTTATTTTGAATAGAATAACTTCCAATTAATCTATTTTAGCCTCAAAGAAAAAATACAGTTTGACAAATATTTGAAGTTTGTGTTGAGTTTCGGGAAAGTCGGTTCAGATTTAGATATAGCTGCCATATATATTTTCGTCCGAGTGTAGAAAATTGTGCACCAAAGTCCCTTTAAATCCTTCGATTTGCACGAAATTTGGTATAGCGTACTGAATTGAGTCTAGAATGATGTGTGGAAAGTTTCGGAAAATTGGTTCAGATTTCGATATACATAGCTCCCACATATACATATGTATTCGTCCGATTTTACATATATGGTGCACCAAACTCCTAATGTTTGACCGATTAACACAAAATATTGCACAACGTGTAATATTGAGGCTTGAATAACGTTATTGCGTTTTGTTTAAATTGGGGAAGATGCAGCCCTAGCTTCCATATTGATTGAAATTAAAATTTTAACAGTGCAGCGTAACGAATAGCGAGTATCAATTTTGCTATAAATCATTTTCCATAAATTTGTCCCATCGTACGCAGACGACTCTAAATTTATTCCAATGAAATTAAATTTATCATGGGTTGCAGAAATACATGAGTATGTTCCGTTCGAGGAAACGTTGACATGTCGGCCCCGTTCGAAAAAATATAAAGAAAGAAAGTTGTAATTAAAATTCAACATTACAGCACACAGAGACAAATCATTCGGAGTATTGGGAATAATTCGTACAATAATCATATTTGCAAGCCCATGTTGAAATTCCATTCATTTTCGCGATTTTTTCCTTATTTAATAAAATTGTAAAAATATGTCATGACCACAGATTTTGTTAATTTCGTCAAGTAAACCTTTTTATACCCTTCACCACTCAGTGGGCCAAAGTCCCTTTAAATCCTTCGATTTGCACGAAATTTGGTATAGCGTACTGAATTGAGTCTAGAATGATGTGTGGAAAGTTTCGGAAAATTGGTTCAGATTTCGATATACATAGCTCCCACATATACATATGTATTCGTCCGATTTTACATATATGGTGCACCAAACTCCTAATGTTTGACCGATTAACACAAAATATTGCACAACGTGTAATATTGAGGCTTGAATAACGTTATTGCGTTTTGTTTAAATTGGGGAAGATGCAGTCCTAGCTTCCATATTGATTGAAATTAAAATTTTAACAGTGCAGCGTAACGAATAGCGAGTATCAATTTTGCTATAAATCATTTTCCATAAATTTGTCCCATCGTACGCAGACGACTCTAAATTTATTCCAATGAAATTAAATTTATCATGGGTTGCAGAAATACATGAGTATGTTCCGTTCGAGGAAACGTTGACATGTCGGCCCCGTTCGAAAAAATATAAAGAAAGAAAGTTGTAATTAAAATTCAACATTACAGCACACAGAGACAAATCATTCGGAGTATTGGGAATAATTCGTACAATAATCATATTTGCAAGCCCATGTTGAAATTCCATTCATTTTTCGCGATTTTTTCCTTATTTTATAAAATTGTAAAAATATGTTATGACTACATTTTTTGTTAATTTCGTCAAGTAAACCTTTTTATACCCTTCACCACACTGTGGTACAGGTATTATGTCTTTGTGCATATGTTTGTAACAGGCAAAAGGAAACGAGATATACCCATGGTTCCTTTTGAGAATATGCATAGAATCACTTTGTGAGTCGATTTATGTTTATGTATTTTTGTGAGCCGTCCTATTGAAATTGAAGAAAATCGGTTCAGATTTAAAAATAGCTCCCATTATAGTTTCGTCCGATTTTATGTAAATGGTGAACTAAAATTCCAAAATTTTTTCGATTGAGACAAAATTTTGCGCAGCGTTCTAAATTAGGTCAAGTTTGGTGTGCGTGAAGTTTTTCGGTTCAGCTTTAGATATATTTCTCCCATATATAGTTTGGGACAAAATTTTGCACAGCCTAGTGAATTAGGATCTGTTTTTTTCAGATTAAAATATAGCTCTCATATATAGTTTCTTCCGATTTTTGGTAAATGGTGCACCGAGGAGCCTATGTCTGTTCCATAAAAACGACGACTACAGCATACCAAAGGTATATGCAACGGTTGCTCAATTAGGCCCAGATTTACTTATAGCTCCAAATACATTATTTTACTAGATTTCATACACATGGTACACAAAAGAATCCGACTACTTACAATTTTTAATAGATTTCAGAATGGTATGTGCATTGATCATTGCTTGGTTCACATATCTATGTAGATCACACATTTAGTTTCTCCCCATTCCTTTCAATGGTCCTCTATCTATAGGATATTGTATATATTTGCATCTCTTGTATGTATCCAAAGTGGTGAAGGGTATGATATAGTCGGCCGCGTCCGACTTTTGAAATTTTACCATGGATCCAACCATTAAAAAAACTTTTAATTCTGAATTTTATAATTGCAAAACATTTGTTCAGAAAACTCCATAGCCACTGAGAAATAGCCATGTACTCTCGGTGTAATTTTAATGGTCAGGTCGTGTTTAAGGGTCTGTCTAAAAATAAGTTTTAAAAGTTTTAACGGAAGTAAATTATCAAATTTCCAACACAACATAAAGATATACCACAAGTACACCAACAATCTCTGAATCTAAATATTCCGCCTTGGCAAAAAAAAAATATAACATAATTTTCAACATAATTAACTAACAGCCAGTTACTTTTGCCTGGTCTAACAACAAAATTGTTAGAACTCTCGACTTGGCAAACGTTTCAATCTAGACAAAATATCGGCCGTTCCTTTTGGTAACCTATCAAAAACAAGTAGAAGCTTCGTTAAGTTCGACTGTGACTTTTTGTCATTGTAAATAGTCTGGTAGGTGATTTATTATCTTCTAAGTAAACAAGATATGATTGTATAGACACTGAGGACTGAAAATTCGAACCTACATGGGGCCATGTACAATTATTGGTCACTATTAAACATTTCCAAAATTGTTTTGAAATTGAAGTTAGAAAAAGAGTTAAACAAAATATTACAGACAGATAGAATGGAAAATTCGGACCAATATGGGGTTATGAAAAAACAAACAAAATATCATATTACAGACAGATAGAATGGAAAATTCGGACCTTTATGGGGTTATGTGAAAATATTGGTCACTATATAACATTTTAAATATGGCTTTGAGGATGAAGTCCCTGAATCAATTTCAAAAATACATGCATGAAGATTGTGCTCATTGTTGAGGGTTTAAAAACTTCCGCACAAAATGCGGCGCTTTTACTTGTTTTTAATTTTCTACAGATTTGAAAAACAACGAAAGATAATTGTTTTGCTTGTGAAAGCGGCAGCCTAAAGCTCTTAGCTGTGTTAAACACCTCCAACCATAAGCCATACACAACGCCACATCCTCCTAAAAAGGAAAACACCGTTGTTGTATTTTCCCCTTACCTATCTCTATCCCCATCATCATCATTGTTGTTGTTAATACCATTTTAATCTGTTAACAATGATGCTAGAGCACTTCAATGTGGAAATTGATTCTTGTTTATAAGCTTCTATGTTGTTTATTTCATTGCCTTTTCATTATAGTCCGTTTGGAAAGAAAATATTGCCTGAAGTATTTACTGTAGTTGACAAAGCATATTTTCTTTTGTTGTTGTTTTACTGCTAGATAGGACAATCAATGCTGCACCAGATAACTTGCATTGAATATTCGCATGGTCGTGTAGTGTACGCAAATGGATTGAAGGAGGACGTTTTTCAGTATCATTGTGAGGGAAAGGTACTGAAACATATACATATTAAATATATATATATATATATATAAAGTTGTTTGGGATAATTGAGGCAAATGTTTATTTTTAGATATTCAAATATTGCATATACGACTAAATTTGTGTCTAATTTATCATAAATCGAATTAAAACATAGCTCTCTTGTGCGCTACACTTCTTATTTGAATTCATTATGGGTTATAATAGGGATGCAGATTCTATATTTGTACCAAAAGCATAATTGCTACAAACTAAATTTTAGCTTCGGTAGCTGTGTGGACGAACCTCCCCGCCCACTGTATTTAAGAATTTCAATAATGGGAGGTTTTGATATGACATTTTTTTTATTATCCATAAAATTGTTCTAATAGGGTAAATATACTATAGGTAAATTTCAGCAATGACTGTAATGTTCCCAAATTAATAACATAGGTTTTCATAATTAATATCTGAAATTTCCAATGAAAAAATTAGCTAAAATGTGTTCAAGTGAGAATGACATCAAATTAACAAAACTTACTGCACATGGCTTCTGAGATCTAAGGAGAAAAATCTTCAACATCTTTTGAGTTTCAATATCGAAATTGTACCAATTGACATTATAAGCAGCCGTTGATATTTCCAAACTTTCATAATACACTTCGAAAAATAATATAAATTAAATGGCTGGGAAAATATCGTAATAATATAAATGATTATAATGCATTTTTGTAGCACGGTATTGACCTGAAATGAAAAAAATAATCATTCATTTGTTTTTAATTATTTTCCAATGAAAGCTTACCAATATCAATATAGCAGCATGATACATAATACGACAACAAATAATATTAAATCCACCAACGATATTGTAAAATTTCGCTCGTTTATATTATTGACAAACCTATGAAATAAAAATTAATTAAATTAGATAAATTTTAAATTGGTATTTCAAATTTTTACCAACCTTATTAGTTTCAGGTGTAAATTTATACACTTGATAATTTTCTTTTGTACTAATTTCGACGAAATCTCTTGGGATATTGTACTCAATTTATATTGTAATATTTTCGATATGGCAATGGCAAAAATTATAAACGATACAAACATTCCAGTAAAGGGTATAAATATACACAAAGCATAGAGATTCAAGGCGCATTGGATCATCAGTAATATTTCATACCAGGGACTTTGATATACATCCAGATATGGAACGTAGGTGCCAAAAATAAATTCTAGAAAGAAACAGAATGTAAAAAAGTCAAAGTGGCACTAAGTTCCATTAAACACCCACCTCTATTGTCGGACATAATCGGAAACAC
>NW_026888948.1:0-12290 GCF_032173495.1 Musca vetustissima
ATCATAGGAACACTGATGGTTACTTGAAATGAAAATATAGTGACCATACCAACAATCGAACCAAACGATTTTTGTAATGTACACCAAGTACAAATTTCAGCAATATTAATGGAGATTTTTTTATAAAATTTCAAAACCTAAAAATTTGGACCGATATTGACAACGCATAGCAGGGTGGAACATGTGTATAAAAACCACAAAATACAGCCATTTAGAGGGCAAAAATATATGAGGCTATCTCCAACTTACCCAAGATTTTATTTTGGTGGGTGGTTCATTTTGATAATTTTCATTGCAGAAAAAAATGTATGCATATGTATGTCCCTGGAGGCAATATCTAAAGCAGATCCAATATATAATTTGGATTTCGAACCCAACATTTTCGTTTTGTATCAAAATGCCTTCTTTCACGCTAAATATTTCAAATACCAAAAGTCGATGGACATCATTATATTAAGGCTAGACCTAAATGCAGGCAGTTTTTGTTCTCGATATTTTTGAAGATATAATGATAAAGTTATGCCTAAATTGTCTTCAAATTCCATATTTTGTAGGGTGACATATATTTTGTGAACGGACAATTTCGAGTTCAAAATATACCCCCTACTATGGTGGAAAACGACTATATGGTGACAACCGCCAAAAGGCGAAACAAATCAGATAACCATTTTAATATAAAAACGGGGTTATATGGGGATTACCCTGAAAAGGGGGCGAATATTAATAATTTTTGGGATGGAGATTTGTTACCATGTATGAATACAAAATACCAAAATACAGCAAATTCGGTTGAAAACCCCGCGTAAAACTCCCAAAATACTGAAAATTCGGTGGTACGGTAATATGGGTGCTACCCGAAAAAATTGACCTATATATAATTTTTAGTGGAGAGATTTGGTATCTAATAAGAACGCAAAATGCCAAATTACAGCGAAGTCGGTTGATAGCCGCTCTCAAAATACGCTAAATACTGAAAATCGGGGGAACCGTTATAGGGTGGTTACCATAAACAAATGGCCTATGTTTATAATTTTAAGTAAAGAAATTTGGTTCCCAATAAGAACAAAATGTACTAAATTTCAGCGAATTCGGTTGAAAAACGCACTCAAAAGCCCTTAAATACAGAAAATCGGAGGGTAAAAGCCTAAATGTAGACCGATGTAGCTCTTCTTTGACCTTGACCTGCCTGCAGACAAAAGGCAACTACATGCAACATTATGTTGATCTATATTTATTCGTTTAGAGGCTAGAGTGATTACCACACACAGACGAAATCTGTGTGGCCCTAATTGAGCAACCGTGGCATATATCACTTGGTACACTGCAGCTCTGTGCGGTATCCACAATTATATCTCGTGTATACGGAACAGAGGTCGGCTCCTCGGTGCACCATTTACATAAAATCAGACGAAAATATATATGGGAGCTTTATCTAAATCTGAACCAAGTTTTTCAAATTTAATACACATCACTCTTAACTCACATCTGCCAAATTTCGTGTACCATTTAAATAAAATCGGAAGAAAATATATATAAGGGGCTATAAATAAACCTTAATCGATTGCAACAAAACTTCACAGACATTCAAATCGCACTTAATTAAGTATGTTGTGCAAAACCGTGTCTCAGTCGGACACATATAAGGGGTTTGGTGCACTATAAAATCGGACGAGACTATATATGGGAGCTATATCTTAATCATAACCGATTTCTATGCAAATATTGTCCTAATTCAATACGCTGTGCAAATATTTGCATCAATCGGACAATTCTTTATAGTTTGATGCACCATTTACCAAAAATCGGACGAAACTATATATGGGAACTATATCTAAATCTGAACCGATTTCCACAAAACTTCGTATTAATATGGAATTCAGTGCGATGTTCTTAATTTTACAAATATTGGGAGTTTGGCGCACCATTTACATGATATCGAACTAAAATATATATTTAATAGGGAACGTCCTTGGGCCAAATAAGTGAGCTGTGCCCAATCTCATCCAAATCGGATAAAAAATGTGATCTTTATGTTGTTCACAATAATGCATTGACAGACAACGGACAGATAGACGGACATGTATAAATTAAACCAAAAGGTGCATATTCTCAAAAGGAACCATGTGCCTATCTCGTTTCCTTTTGCCTGTTACAAACATATACCCAAAGACATAATGCCCTATACCACAGTGTGATGAGGGGTATAATTATTATGTAGGCGGGAACGTAAAAACGTGCACTGTGGCGAATGATGTATATTGTAATAGTTATTAATGTGTAAATTATACGCACCATGGTACTGAAAATCGCATTCTAGGAAGGCGTAAAACCCTACACCACACCTTGGTACAGCGTTTTGTATATAAGTTTGGGGAAAAGAAATCCATTTTTTTGTGTAAATGGTTAAAAACCGTTTCAGCTCCTGAGTGATGTTACGACTGCTGACGTACCGGTCAACTTCGATCATTTCTCCGATTTTATCGACATTTTCGACGACGGGCCTACATGTGCGAAGTGCGTTTTTAACATCAAAAATTCAGGAACGGAATCTACGAAACCAAAATTGCACATAACTGGTTGTTTCAGCATCGGAACCAAAAACACCATTCACAATTTTAGCCGCTTGGCTTGCATTTTCGCCTTGTCAAAGAAAAACTGTAAAAAGTACCGAGTTTTGTCTTTACTTTACTTTTGAAATCACGAAATTGATTACCAGATAATGATAATTTTTTATTCCAATAAAATTATGTAAATAAATATGAACCATTTTAATTTTCCGTTTCATCACTGGAAACGATTGCTCACATTTGATCTGAACATTTGATTAACATAAATAAATGAATAATTCAAACAAATAAGAAATATTTGCATCCTCATTATTACGCTGTCATGTGTTATGTTGAATAGTATAAAATAAAATATATGCATTCGCATTATATGTGGCAATAAACAAGTGGTGATATGGTACATACTTAAATATATGCGTGCATACACGAATATGCTATTGCCATGTAGATTAATGTGTCCCGTCATCACCAATAGCAAATGATTTCATAGGAAATTTAATCACATGAATGGAATACAAATATTGACAAATTACAAATGTAATTTTACGAAATAATTGAATTGTATCAATAATTCAATTAATACACAACATTGAGACATAATGTTTGTCAATTGAAATCACAATAGAGCTTGCAATATTGTAGATAGAAGTTTGAAATTGAGCACATATATTGTTACATCTCTTAGTATGTCTGGTATTGAAAATGTATTGGTTCACTTTTTGCGGATATGCCCCATATAATGGTACATTACTTTTTCAAATCATGAGCAACGTACTACAACGCAATGCAATAGCATAGTTCCCTAAAAAAGATCCCGAGAGTATTTAAGGTATTTTTGAATGCATAGGGTATAAAAAGAGTAAGTATATATGTATATATATACTTACATATCCTATGAACTAGAATAAATCCAATCGTTGAATATCTTCCTTATTTTTGAACATATTTGGTGGCCAAAAAAAATTTTTTTTCAAACGTTCGTCATTTTATTAATTTGCCTATCTCGTTTCCTCTAGTCTGTTACAAATCTATGCACAGATACATAAAATCCTGTACCACCCTGTGGTGAAGGCTGGAACATAAAAAACGTACACTGTGGCGAATGGTGTATATTGTAATACTAATATGTAAATTATACGCCCCAATGGTACTAAAAATCGCATTCTAAGAAGGCACAACACAGCATTCTCGGTACACCTTTTTATACCCTACACAACTATCTTGTCAGGGTATTATAGCTTTGTGCAGCCACAAAAGTTTGTAACGCCGCTAAATATTGGTCCTAGACCCACCTTCAAATATACCGATCGTCATATCTCGACTAGCTGAGTCGATCTAGACATGTGTGTCCGTCCGTCTGTCCATTATAATTAGGATGCAAAATGAAGGATGGTCAATGAAGATCCCCATTGTTTTTAATAAAGATCGGTTAATCGCCCATGTGACATGTTCCGAGAGTTTTTGAATTCCCATACTTTTTTAAATTCCCAAGTTGTGCAAAATGGTGTGCTCAATTTCGAGCGAACGTGCGGCTCGAAAGCATAGCTGTGTTCAATAAAAAAACATATGTTTCATTGGAATTTGCAATTTGTTTAACAACAAAATTAAGAAAAAATATGCCCGCTGGCTTATTAATTGCCCTGGTTTCTACCAGAAATAGTCTAATGATACTGGAACGTGTTAAAATAAGCATTTATGGATATTTTGAGAGAAGTTGGTCCTTTCATACACAAGGGTACCATTCCCGAAAGCCTGCAGCTAGCAACTACCTTAATATTTCTGGCTGTTGGTGGATTTCTGAGGGTAGTGGTAAAAGATTTCAAAATAAGTGTTGATCGCACAACAATGTGCAAAATATTGTGGAGAGTAATGCATGTCCTGGAAGACAAAGTGTGTGCAAACTGTGGACAGCTGCAGACCAGGAGGAACCCTTTTTTATTTTCTTTAATTTTACTATAAAAACTAATGTAAATACAGTATTTTTTAAATAAATATTGTAAAAACACGTTAAATATTACTTCAGCGTTCTTTTTCAACTTGTACGTGCTCAGAAAAACACGTACGATCTCATTTCGTTTTCAATCCACAAGGCTATATGTGCTCGAATTATATTCCCAATATTTTTTTGGGAATTCGGAATGGAGCACACCAAATTTGGGAAAATGTTTCACATTCGAGCAAACTCGAAATGCAGCACATGGGCGAATATTTAGGGGATGAAATGGACCAAATACTTATTTTTTGTCGGTTTTTCTGGTCGTTTCAGAGGTCCGAACATCGCGAAATTTTACATGGAGAAGGGAATCGGGCCAAAAAATAAGCATGCCTGTTTTGATAAAGAAGGCGGAAATTTAGCGCTGATCGCTTTTAATGTTTCTATGAGGTTCCGGTTATGGTCAAGGACAACGCCTATAATTTGCAGTGATGATCATGTCGGTCTATATGCCACAATTATAAGCAGAATGTTACACTGAACCGATTTCAGGGAAACTTGCCAGAGACTAATTTATATTACTTCAGAACGTTGTGTCAATCGGCCAAGCTATGGATCTTTTCACGAAGCTTAGCAACATCATTCTAGACGTTATTCAGTACTCTACACCAAAATTCGTGCAAATCGAAAGATTTATAGGGACTTTGGTGCACTAATTACATAAAATCCAACGAAAATATATATGGGAGCTACATCTAAATCTGAACCGTTTTTCACGAAACTCAGCACACATTATTATAGACGCAATTCAGTACGCTGTTTCAAATTTCGTGCAAATCGAAAGATACATAGGGTCTCTGATGCACCAATTACCTTAAATCGGATGAAAATATATATGGGAGCTATATCTAAATCTGAACCGATTTTCACGAAACTTTGCACACATCATTCTAGACTCAATTCAGTACGCTATGCCAAATTTCGTGCAAATCGAAAGATATATAGGGACTTTGGTACACCAATTAACTTAAATCGGACGATGATATATATGGGAGCTATATCTAAATCTGAACCGATTTTCACGAAACTTTGCACACATCATTCTAGACTCAATTCAGTACGCTATGCCAAATTTCGTGCAAATCGAAAGATATATAGGGACTTTGGTACACCAATTAACTTAAATCGGACGAATATATATATATATATATATATATATATGAGACCTATATCTAAATCTGAACCGATTTTTCCCAATTTCAATAGGATTCGTCCTTGGGCCAAACAAATGAGCTGTGCCAAATTTCATCCAATTCGGATCATAAATGCGACCTGTACTTTGTTTACAATTTAACATGGACAGACGGACGGACATGCATAAATCGACTCAGAAAGTGATTCTATGCATATTCTTAAAAGGAACCATGGGTCTATCTCGATTATTTTTGCCTGTTACAAACATATGCACAAAGACATAATTCCCTGTACCACAGTGTGGTGAACGGTTTAAAAATGTATGTGGTACCGTTATATGGTCAAACATAGGTCAATATTGTTAATTTTTAGGGAGAGAGATATTATACCCAATGGGTACCCAAAACATTAGAAGCCAAAATAGTAGATTACCATCATGCCGGTTAAAAAACTTGCCATTCCTTCCCTAAATAATGAATGTTGGGATTACCGTTACATCGGGGTACCCTAAAAAATGGATAAATATTGATAATTTTTATAAGAAAAATGTTATACCCAGTTAGAACCTAAAATATTGAATTAGAGCTAATTAGATTGAATAATGTTTTGGAATGCTTGAAAATACCAATATTGGGCGCCAACCAATATTAGATTTTAAAAGTTATACTTTCCAGTGTGGGTCTAATTCGTAGCTGATTACTTTGAAAAAAGTGACCAAAACATAACAAATTTTCTATTATAAAAAATTGTCCTATAGGAGTAAGGGCAATGCCTGCGTAAATATTTAAAGCTCTGTCTAATATATTATTAACACTATTGTGATTTCAGGCGGATCCATATAGAATTTTATTCTGATTAATAATATATGTACTTCATGAGTTAATCGATCAATATTTCGAGGCGTTATGGATGATGGAAGACGGTATTCAAATACCTAACACACGTTTATCTATATTGGATTGGAAATGAAGCATGATTATTGTTTTAATTTTGTGAAATTCAACGAAATTATACTTCAAACTATATCGAAATTTTAACAAATTTAACCGAAATGGACTTTCAGCAATCTAAACGCATATATTGTTCTGGAATGGCTATAGTAATATTTTATACAGAAAATAAAAACTTCTAAAATAATGTAATTTCCTATCTTGCATAAACGCATTCACGTGATTCTATCAAGAATAGCTTGGTTAAATACCTCAGCGCCAAGATATTGACTTTTTACTTTCATTATCTGTGATGATATTTGCCTTCCATTTATTCTCATGAGTATAATTAGGCTTTCTTGTACTTGTAACGACGTTATTATGAAGTTCTTTGGTTCTTCAATGTATCCCTGACACAGTAATGCTGATAACACTGTATGTCTATGTTGAGCATATTGTTCACATTCACCCGTCCCCCATTACGTGACCGAGACAATTTTGTAATTAAGATATGGCAGGGAGAAAAGAGAATTATTGTTTGTCTGCTATGTGGTTGTGGGATTTAATGAAAGTCCTTGCGGTAATGTTCAAAGAAATACCAACACACAAACACCCACCCACTTCACATAATATATTGTGTGGCATATTAAAGTTATTGTTTGTTTTTACTAAAACTGTTTGCAATTACACTTATTATTATCGAAGTGATAAAATTAGATTTGTGTTTATGTGAAATATTGTACGTATTATATACTATTAATAGCTACAACTATATATATCGATGACCTGATCTACAATCTCTACAAAAATAATCAATATTGGCCCAATATTGATGTGACGATTATATAACAAATGTGGTTAAAAAATGGTGTTCAACCTAACAACATACCGAAAAGTTAATAGGGGGCCCTAAAATGAGAGTGGCACATAAATTCATACTATCTTGTGAAATTTGAACGTGTCGTTTTTCCTAATTGTGGAGATTAATAAAATTTGGCTCCATACTAATTTAACAATGCTATGACTACTATGTGTGACCCACAAACCTTAATGTATTTTAATTTATTCAGTAATAATCCATGATTATAGGAAGCTTATTCCATATCAAAACCTCTTTTAATAGGAACCATAAATGATAGATAATTACAGCATTATAAAACTATCAGTGATATAATTATTTAATTCTACACAGCTCCTACTTTTGCCTTTCTATTAGCATTTTTGCCTTTCTATTTCTAACAGTCAGATATATCAGTTTTTATACCCTTCACCACACTGTGATACAGGGTATTATGTCTTTGTGCATATGTTTGTAACGGGCAAAAGGAAACGAGATAGACACATGGTTCCTTTTTAGAATATGCATAGAATCACTTTCTGAGTCGATTTACGAATGTCCGTCTGTCCCTCGGTCCATGTATTTTTGTGAACAAAGTACAGGTCGCATTTATGATCCGATTTGAATGAAATTTGGCATAGGTCACTTATTTGGCCCAAGGACGAACCCTATTGAAATTTGAAAAAATAGCTTCAGATTTAGATATAGCTTCCATATATATTTTCCTTCGATTTAATGTAAATGTTGCACCAAAGTCGCTATACATCTTTCGATTTGCACAAAATGTGGCACAGCGTAATGAATTAGGTATAGAACCAGTGAGCGGAGCAGTATAGTCGGACGGGGCCGACCATACGATACTACACAACTACCACGGAAATCTCACTTTCTGCGGATTTTTATTCCGAATATGGGCAATATTTCGTAATAGTTGCACACTCTTGCCCGATTAGAGGTCAAAAGCACTTATTCCTTACACTGACATATTTTCCGGATATTTCAGTTATTCAGTACAGCCCTTCTAAACACTTGTCCAGATTCCATTCACTGTGGGTTCTGTTATGAGGTTCGTGATCTATAGATTGAATCGAAAAAAACACAAAAAATTAAGTTTTCGGTCCACTCCATCACAATATTATTATCAGATCATCACCGTAAATTATAGGCGTTGTCCTTGACCATATCTGGATTCTCATGGAAAATTTTAAAGCGATCAGCGCCATATTTCAGCCCTTTAGTGTGGTGATGGGTTACTAAATAGTATATTAATACGTAAGCACCTGTTCATATTTAAGTGTAACTCCCACATCCGAGTACATACCACAATATAATTGGTATCAATTTAAAGGTCAACCACTCATCTTGGATAAAATATAAACTTTTCGGGTCCATGTCCTTCAGGGGTAAATATATACCCCTGAAGGACATGGACCCGAATAAATATAAATATATAAATATTGACCGATCTTTATCAAAACATGCATGCTTATTCTCTGGCCCGATCCCCTTCTCCATGCAAAAATTCGCGTGTTTGGGCCATAATTGCGGCCTCTGGAGCGACCAGAAAAACCGACAAAAATAATGTTTTTGGTCCATTTCATCCCCTAAATATTAACCGATCTTTACCAACAACAATAGGGGTCTTCATTGGCCAGAACCCACCCTACATGCAAAATTTCGTGAAGATTGGTCCATAACTGTGGCCTGTATCGTGTTTACAAATTATAATGGACAGACGGACGGACGGACACACATGCCTAGATCGACTCAGCTAGTCGAGATATGACGATCGGTATACTTAAAAGTGGGTCTAGGACCAATATTTCGCGGCGTTACAAACATTTGGGGCTGCACAAAGCTATAATACCCTGACAACATAGTTGTGTAGGGTATAAAAATTTCATACTTGCATCATGTTTTGTTTCTTTTTTCAAACAAATGAAAAAACAAAAATACGTTCTGTCATCGTTGAATTTTCGGTATTTCGGTAACATTTATGAATTTTAGGTAAGGCTGTAATATACAATTTTATTATTATGTTTACATATATGTGTGTATGTTTCATATACATATACACACTCCCATTCTTATTTGTTATTAATTTGTTTGTTTAACTTCAAGAGTACTTAAAAGTTGAAATTTGTCTGAAACTTTTAAATAACAAAAGATGTCAAGAACACATACAGCAATGCAGGGAATTCTCAGCGGGGCAGAGAATTGAATGATTACACGTTCGTCATGAAAATAAAGGACATGGTGGAAAAGGAACAATTTCTTAAATACAAAAGCTCTCAGCAAGAAAGAAATGATTTAAAAAAAACGAACACTTTTTTCCAATGAATAATACAATGATAATTTTGTAAATAATTTTTGAAGAATATTTTTAAAGAACCATTTTAGGCGTGTATTTTTATACCCTTCACCACATTGTGGTACAGGGTATTATGTGTTTGTGTATATGTTTGTAACAGGCAAAAATGATCGAGATAGACCCATGATTCCTTTTGAGAATATGCATAGAATCACTTTCTGAGTCGATTTACGCATGTCTGTCCGTCCGTCCATGTATTTTTGTGAGCAAAGTACGGGTCACATTTATGATTCGATTTGGATGCAATTTGGCAATGGTCACTTATTTGGTCCAAGGACGAACCCTACAGAAATTGAAGAAAATCGGTTCAGATTTAGATATAGCTCCCATATATGGTTTCGGCCGATTTTGTATAATTAATGCACCAAAGTCCCTAGATATCTTTCAATTTGACACAGCCTACTGAATTAAGCCTAGAATGATGTGTGCTAAGTTTCGTGAAAATCGGTTCAGAATTAGATATAGCTCCCATATATATTTTCGTCCGATTTAAGTTAAATGGTGCACCAAAGTCCCTATATATCATTCTATTTGCACAACATTTGGCACAACGTACTGAATTCAGCCTAGAATGATCTGTGCCAAGTTTCGTGAAAATCGGTTCAGATTTAGATATAGCTCCATATATATTTTCGCCTGATTTAAGGTGCACCAAAGTCCCTATATATCATTCTATTTGCACAAAATTTGGCACAAAGTACTTAATTCAGCTTAGAATGGTGTGTGCCAAGTTTCGTGAAAATCGGTTACGATTTACATATAGCTCCCAAATATATTTTCGTACGGTTTTATGAAAATGGTGCACCAACTTTCGATTTGCACGAAATATTGCTTAGTGTACTGAATTGAATCAGGAATGATGTGTGGTAAGTGACATTATTGGGTTTTGTTGAAATTGGTGTTGATGTAGCTAGCTTCCATATGTATTTCGAACGGGTGTCTGATTGAGATTACATTTTTAACAGTGCGACGTACTGAATATCGTGTATCAAGGCATGAGTATGTTCCTTCGGGGGAACATTGGCATGCATTTGTAAGGGTACATATGTACAATATACCCAAAGTGGTGAATGGTATCATATAGTCCGCCCAGTCCGACTTTACTACTTTCATTACAGGTTTTTTTTTATACAGTGAGTGTAAAAAGTATTTTGCCTCAATAAAATTTGAAAAAATTCCAATATATACGTCTGAAGCCAGCAAACTAAAGATGTAAAATGACTTATGTATGATGGAGTACATTTGTGGACATATTTAAATCGTATTTCTGCAAGAATCACATCGAAAGACCTATTGGTCTCGAAGATATCGGCCGAAATATATAATAACCCAAAAATGTTTATCACAAAAAAGTATTTTGCTTTTTATTATAATTTTAGAAAAAATTGTTACATTGAACACGTTTGGTCCTTTTATATTTACAATTGCGGTTAACCACATACTATAACCGATTTGACCACGGTTCCATTACATCACGGCATTTTTTCGTGGGTATTTTCTCACATTTACATTCAATACATTCTCCATCAGTATTTCATTTAATATTTGGTATTTTCTCGTCCTAATCTTAAGATGAGAGTATTAAACATAGTCATTGCGGCTTCAAAACATCCCAAATATGTTTAGAATAATAAAGAAGAGGTTTTGCCAAATATAACGCGAGGACAGAACCTTAAAAACTATAAAAACCAAAATCCGACAAACAAATTATTTAAAAAAATTCGCGAAACCCAATTTTTCTGACTTCGAAATTTGTATGGTCCAGTAATATTGATCTAGGAACCAATATATGCAATGGAAATACCAATAAGGGGGTCAGATTCAAAGATATGGACAGTTCTAAAACAATAGTAATAAACAACAATACATGAAGTTGGGAGAAAACATCATTATTCGTGAAATCCTATTGTCTTTTGAAAAACTGTGGTTGCTGGTGGCGAATACGCATTCTATATTTTATCTCCGATTAACACCATCAGTTGCGAATAAAATGCAGTAGGGAATAAACGGGTCGATGTATTCATTTTCGAAATAAGATGTATTTCTATTGCCAGAAAACCGTCCATATATTTGAATCTGACCTCCTTATTGCTATTTTCATCGTATATTTTGGTTCCTAGATCAGTAAAAATGAACTATAAAGTTTTCGAAGTTAGGAAAATGGGGTTTCGCGATATTTTTTTAGATAATTTGTTTGTCGGATTTTGGTTTTAATTGTTTTTAAGGCCCTGTCCTCGCAATATATTTTGTAAAACCTCCTTTTTATTATTCTTAACATATTTGGAATGTTTTGAAGCCGCGACGACTATATTTAATTCTCTGATTTTGAGATCAGGACGAGAAATTACCAAATATTAAATGAAATATTGCTGGAGAATGTATTGAACGTAAATATAAGAAAATACTCGCGAAAATATACCGTGGTTTATTGGAATCGTTGCCAAATCTCTTATAGTAT
>NW_026888949.1:0-12424 GCF_032173495.1 Musca vetustissima
GATTCACTCGAACACAACTATAAGTATTCCTGATATATCTCCACTCAAAGCCACTCTAAAAAGTCGAAAACGTAGTAATGTATTGAACAATTTTGGTTGTATAGTAGGTCCCGCATATAATATATCGTTCAAGGAAATGCCTGAAGTTGATTTTGCAGAACCATCAAACACAACTCTTAGTTTTGTTGTTGTGCTATCCTCCTTTTGAACACAGTGATGGGGAAGAAAGAATGCTCGTGTATCTTGCGGAATATTTTTAACTAACGACATATGCTGAAGATCTAAGTATTCCTTCATAAAATCAACATATTTTTTCTTTGTATCTGGCATCTTACTCAACTTTTTCTCTAGGTTCTTAAACCGGTGAAGTGCCCGATCATATGAATCACCCAGCATATGTGTATCCAATTTCTTTGGTAGGGAGACTGAGTACTCACCTGAAGGTAGCTGAATAGTATTTTGAGCAAAGTGCTCCTCACAGAATTTATGTTCAGGAGAGAAATTTCAGAATTAGCGAAGTTGTTTTCAATTTCCCAAAAACTCTTTAAAATGTCAATTAAAGATGAATCGCTATCAGTATCAGGCTTAACCATACACGTAGCTGCCAATGAATGCGCCTTGGAATGAAGTACACCACCACCAGACACAATCCAACCAAGGTGAGTTTTTTGCAAAATCGTGGAAATGTTTCCACAACGAATTTGGCCAACGCTCATAAGCTCAAAGAATAGACCTGCGCCAATCAATAGATCAATACGGCTTCTTTTGTAAAATCCTTCATCAGCTAACTTGATGTTCTCCGGGATTTTAAACTTACTAACATCATTATCTATGTTTGGTTGATAGTCAGTTATAGCTGGTATGACGACCGCAGAAAACGAAACAGAATAACTGCTACTATGGGACTTAATTTCGACATCTGCTATTTTATCTGCGTTAATGCTTCCTTCACCAATTCCGGAGATATATACGTTAGAATGTTTTACCTTTAGCTGGGCCAGATTTGCGAAACGCGATGTTATAAAGTTTAACTGAGATGCCGAGTCCAATATTGCACGACAGGGCACGTACACACCAAATTTATTTTTTACTAAGACAATTGCAGTTGCTAACAGAACTCTGGAACCAATGACAGAATGTGAAATGTTTTGATTAGAGCTGGATGATACAAGAGTAGACTGTTTCTTTGGTTCGATATTATTAACCACTTCATGAGCTACTGACACTTTATCTTGAGGATTAGTTAAGTTAATTTCCAAATCATTATTTCCAATGTGCAACAATGTATGATGTTTTAAATGGCAAAATCGGCAAGTTCCTGATTTACACTTCCAAAGTCTGTGACCTTTCCTCAAACAATTTAGACATAAGTTTAATCTCTTCGATTCTTTGAATCGAAGTGTTGGAGATAATTTTTCAAAACTTTGGCAGGTTGTTATGTAATGATCTTTCGCTTCACAAAATGTACACATCTGTGTGGCTCCTGAAGCTATTAGCACATTTCGTCCATGAAAATTAGTTTTCTTGTTTACCTGATGATTGGGTGATTTCGGTTTAATGGAACTTTCAAGATTTTCAAGCATACGGCATCTTCTATCCAAAAATGACGACAACGAATCCCACGAGGGCAATTTATCGTTATGTAAATGCTCCTCCCATTTTGCTAGGCTTTGTAAATCTAGCTTTGACGTAATTAAATAAATTAATAATCCATCTGCCATTTGCTCCTTGGAACATATTGTATCCAAAGCTCTTACGTGTGCGTTAAGCTTATCACTAAGCTGCCGAAGACCCAAAGCCGAATTTTTATCCACACTATGCAAGCCAAATATTTCCTTAATATGGGTTTGAAAAAGAAGTAATTTATTATCAAAACGATTCTTAAGTAAATCGATAGCCTTTTCATAATTAGAATCGGTAGGCTCTAAAGACGAGATGGTGTCCAGCGCTGCACCAGTCAAACTAGTCTTCAAATGTTGAAACTTTTCTAGGTTAGATAAATCCATATCACTTGCTATTGCAGTAGAAAACATTGCAAAGAATGCAGGCCACTCTGTGTATGAACCGCTGAACTGGGGAATTCGAAGTTCCGGTAACCTTGTTTTACGAACAGTAACTGGTTCATCCACAGAAAACTGGCGAAGAGTTGATGATTGGAAAGCTGCACGTTGATTGGTGTTGGCACCTAACTTGCGCTTAAGCTTGGCAGTAACCTCAAAATATGATGTCATAAAATTTGATCGAATCGTATCATCCATATCAACATCACTAGTTTCTTCCAAAAATGATACAGACTGTTCAAAATTTTGATTTAATTTTTCAACATATTCAAGACGCACAGAAAGATCAGCCTCGTCCAAATTATTTATTTCATCTGCGGTAAGACGGTTGTTAATGTCTTCCAGTTGCTTATTAATTGATGCTACCTTTTTAAAGCACAAGGAAAAATTGGATGGCACTTTATCAGCTTCATTTGACGACGATGATGATGTTTTTGGTTGGTAGCCATATTTATTAAAGGTGTTATGCAATACAAAAATCGAAAATTTGCAAATATATTAAAATCCGAATTGATTTTAAATTCCAAATTTACAATTTTATAATATTCAAAATACGAGTTTATTAATATCCGAATTAATATTAATAATTGTGATACAATTTGCCTTTAAGTATCACGTCGGGGTCACCAATGTTTGATCTTATAAGCTTTTTTATAAGATGATGCGAAAAGAAATAAAACTCGAAATGCAGCAAATTCTGCTTCCAAAAATTGATGCGTTTATTTCGCTGTTGCTATGCCAACTAAAATTTACAAAAATGATCTCCAATATCATTAGGCAAAAATCAAAGAAGAAAGACAAAATGCATTTACATTGCAAAGCTACAAAAATTACATATTTACATTTTACGATATTGTACTTTAAAATATTTACAATATGTACATACAACCATATTTATATATATATATATATCTATTAGCAGCCATACACACATCGCCTTACATACATGCTGTAACTGGTCAGCATTACAACGCATGTAAATCATACACACACGGCATTACATTTTGATGCGTTTGAAAACAATTGGTGTTAGATTTTCGATTCTCTTATGTGCGGTGTTTCTGATCTTATAACTGCTGCTTGCACAGTGGTTTAGCAAGACAGTAGTCGTATATGGTAACAAATCTCTCTACCAAAAATTATTATTATTCGTCCCCTGTTTAGGGTAGTCTCCATATAACCCCCTTTTTTATATTAAATATCTGATTTGTTCCGCGGTTTGAGTTTGGTTCTAAGACTCTGTTGTAATCATTTCACCTGCGGAGGATAGCGACAAAAAAATTAGAACGTAAGGTTCGATAATGAACTATAGCCGCATTTAGACCTGGTCCCCGTGTGGAGGTTTCAGAAGGAGTGGACCGATATTCCCCATCTTCGAATTTGAATTATCAATAAAAAATTTCTGAAATTTGTATTATGGTTTACATAACCCGTTTTTAGACATGTCGGTATAGGTCCACTTTTTGGTATGTTCCCTATATTTTCATTTCTAGTACCTGTCAGTATATCTATGGTGAAGGGTATCCAAAGTTCGGCCCGGCCGAACTTAACGCTTTTTCACTTGTTTATTATTTATATCGAAATAGTGTTTGATTAGCTGCACGATAACTCTAAAAATGTAATTGGTTCCAAATTTTAATTATTAAGGAAAATATGTGATTTTCTAGGTCCGCCATTTTGCTAAGTTTCCTCCAGTGCTCCGGGGAGCGGCAATTATGCCAACTGTCGAAAAGAAGGAATTTTCTTTAATTACAAAAATAACAACAACTACATCCGGTGGACTGATCTCTTAATCTCTTTTTTTTCAGACTAAAACAATATTTATTATCTAAATATAATGATATGATTTACCAGAATATCATAAGACGCTTCAGATTTAGTTATATTTTCACGATATATTAAGGTTCCATAAATAATTCTAAAGAAAAGTTTTAAAGTTTAATAATATCTAATTATTGTTAGCGATTTAGTATTTATGTGCATTTGTATGCTTATTGCAAACTTAGGGGGTTTACAAAAATTTCGGAAACAAAATAAATTATATGTTTTTTTCACCAAATTGTGAGATTTAATGATTTCTATATCATAGCAACCAACTATTAACTATTTTCCAATGAATGAATCATACAAATTCATTCATAGAAGAAATCCCAAAGCCAACCAATTAACATCAATGGAATAGTCGTACCACGTTGTACCTACATCTCAAATCGTATTCTGTTCTGTTGTAAGCAAATAATTTACAATTCAATCAGTGTCTGTACATCTTTATAAAATATCGTTTTTTAATTGAATATTCTACACTTCATTAATAAAATTACAAACAAAAAATAATAACATTTACGATTGCATATTTATTTTAAAAAATATATTTTTAAACAAACAGGTCATTGATGTTTTTTTTTTTTTTGTGAATGAGAGATACTAACAGATCCGCAAATCGTATTTTTTCTATTGGCACGATCCAACAGTTGCCGTTGTAAATCAAATACCAGGCAGTGGGTAATTATTTATGAAAAAACTTCGGATGCCACAATTATTTCTTTATTAGTAAAAACAAATAATAGATATTAGAGATGAATTACAGTAGAACTTATTATCGGAAAATGTTGTTAATAATGATTATATTAAAATTGCTGGATAACATATTTTTGTTTTTTATAAAGAATGCAAGAAGAGAAATCGACATTACTTGGATTTCATTGCCAATGAAATGTTATTTTGAAGAGCATTATTAGCCAAACACAGAGTTAATCGTCAATAATAACAAAACCAATAAATTATTAAATTCTTTTTTTTTAACTACACAGTTGTTTGCACAAATAAAAATAACAATGTTCACTCAAAACGCACCTCATTAATAAATTTCTAATTAAATATGCAAATATTTGCAATCAATCAATTCGATCTTGATGAATTTCAAAGACACAAACAAACAATCGCAGCCAACAGAAAAAAATTAAATATCTACAAAATTTCTCTAAATGATTATAATTGACTTTGTGTGGTGGATGGTTGGCTTGTCGCCTAGCCGTAAGGCCAGGTGGCAACGATCATTAAAACACTACTAGTGGATGATTTTAAAGTATGCTTCGATTTTCTGTTTATTTCAAAGGAAATCCATTCCACTTAATTGAGGGGGAAGTTAACGAAAATGCCTAATGATTAGTTTAGCAAGGTCTTCGATGGTTATGCCCTCTACGAGTACTGCGAGAGATGAGTAATCGAAAGACTTAAGACAAGAACTCGCTTAGGTGTGAGGTGTTTGTAAAACAAAAGACTTTCCAATGGAAACTTTTTTAAAAGTTTCATAATTCTACATAATTAAATGGGTATGCATACTAATTTACATAGACGCGTAAATGATCATAGGTCAGTAACGCTGGGTATTAGTCAGAGTTTTTCAATTGTAAGAATATTTATTAAAAATGTAGTTCAAATTAAATAACAATCAAAATGGTTAATTGTGAGAATTTGGCGTTTATAGAGTTGTGGGGAAACAATATTCAAAATAATTAAAGTGGTGGGGGTTTGAATATTTGATATCTCAAAATTGAAACGAGGCAGGTATGGAAAAATAGACATTAAAAAGTTTCCTATTCAATGTGATCTTCTTTCCTGTAAGTTGCTAAATTTTAGCAAAAAATTAAAAAAAAACGACTGACATCAAAGGGCTGTACTAAAATGGCTGAGGTAGTTTAAATTCCAATATTACTGTAATTAGTTGACATAAAGGAATGAGAATAGTATTGTATCTGCATCTGTTATTTAAAGTGCCTTAGTCTTCTTATTTTAGAAATAAAAAATCATTATTCAATAGATTTTTAAATTGCCAGTAATTACATTGTATAAATATATGCAAACCCACAACACTCCAAAAATCTAACAATATCCTATCGATCGAACAGATGTAGCATATTCGTTGGGCCAGGGATCCAATATGTGAAATTATATCCACTCCCATGAGAAAATTCGGAACTTTAAGGTGGAATATTATCAAAACACACCACAAGTTCACACCCTATGAGAAACCCATTTAAAACCCAAATTAAATCAGTAAGGAATATTCGAAAGTCGGAGCCGACTATATGATACCCTTCACCTTGGGTACAACACGAGATGCTAATATATACAATATCCTGTAAATAGAACATACATATCATCGTTGGAGAACCATTTAGATAGAATCGGGTGAAATTGATTGATCTACATATATATTGGAACCAATTAAAAAACCTCATACTGAAATCAATGAAAAATTACATGTCAAACGGGCAGACTTGGATTCTTTGGTGTACCATTAGTACGAAATCGAGCAAAATTATGTATGAGAGCTATTGAGCATCCGTTGTATACACCATTTGGTGTTTGCAACTTTAATACACTTCAGTCTAAACTCAATTTAATATCCTCTGCCAAATTCGTGTAAATCGAACAATCAATTTCAACAAATCTTAACACACATCATTCTTGACTCAATTGCATTCGCTATGCAAAATTTTGAAATTGGATGAAATAAAATATGTGATATTTATCTAAATGTGAATCTACCTAGATCTATCCATAAAGAATGTCAATCGACTTCAAACAAATATAAATAGGTCATCCGTTGGGCTATGTCTGCACTTCTAGAAAACGCAACTACGTAATTCTATGCTCAATTTTGTAAGTTGTGCAAAATTTGATGTCAATCTGACTAACATGAGAAGTTTGATGCCCAATTTACTTGAAATCGGGCGAAAATATATATGGAAGCTCTATCCAAATATTGAGCGATTTCAAAAAAATTGTCACAGGTTAGGTTATACTAATTTCAGAACGTTTTGTTCCTATTGGTTCCTTAGTACGTCAATTACTTAAAATCAATCTATAATAAAAGGGAGCTATATCTAAATCTGGACCGATTTTCACGAAACTTGGCAGACATCATTCTAGGCTCAGTTAAGTACGATATGCCAAGTTTCGTGCAAATCGAAGGATATATAGGGACTTTGGTGCACCATTTACATGAAATCGGACGAAACTATATATGGGAGCTATATCTAAATCTTGACCTATTTTCACGAAACTTGGCAGACATCATTCTAGACTCAATTCAGTACGTTATGCCAAAATTCGTGCAAATCGAAAGATATTTAGCGACTTTGGTGGACCATTTACATCAAATCGGACGAAACTATATATGGGAGCTATATCTAAATCTGGACCGATTTTCTCTAAACTTGGCAGACATCACTCTAGGCTTTATTCAGTACTTTATGCCAAATTTCGTGCAAATCAAAAGATATATAGGGACTTTGGGGCACCATTTACATGAAATCGGACGAAACTATATATGGGAGCTATATCTAAATCTGGACCGATTTTCACGAAACTTGGCAGACATCATTCTAGACCTAAATGATTAGGCTGTACCAAATTTCGTGCAAATCGAAAGATATATAGGGACTTTGGGGCACCATTTACATGAAATCGGACGAAAATATATATATGGGAGCTATATCTAAATCTGGACCGATTTTCTCCAAACTTGGCATACATCACTCTAGGCTCAATTCAGTACGTTATGCCAAATTTCGTGCAAATCGAAGGATATATAGGGACTTTGGTACATAATTTCCATAAAATCGGACGAAAAATATGGGAGCTATACCTAAATCTGGACCGATTTTCACGAAACTTGGCAGACATCATTCTAGGGTTAATTCAGTACGTTATACTAAATTTCGTGCAAATCGACAGATATATAGGGTCTTTGGTGCACCATTTACCATAAATCGGACGAATATATATATATATATATATATTCAGACAAGTCAGGTCCAAAATACCTAATATTGGTATTGGTTAGTTTTAAACTTAAATACATCAAAGAACATTATTATAGATAAAGGGTATCTTCTTTGCATTGAAACTAAATTTAGAGCTTAAGGCTTTTCTGCAGAAAAACCGGTCCTTGTCGAGCCGGTTTTGTTTGTTATCTAAGTTGTATATCTAGGTTGTCTCCCAGATATTTTATTATATTTCATATGACTATAACTTTGTTTTGGAGGATGGAAAATTACATATCATCGTCTTGTCCGGATGCACATTAAGGCCTCTCGGTCTCGCCAATATACGCGATGTTTAAGGTAATTTTTGCATAGTGTATTAGCCTTCTTTCCCCTTAGAAGTATCTGCATAACACCCTGGTTCAAATTCCTCCTGGATTAAGATCCATAAGCTACTATTAAATGTGCTGACAGAATACCTACATGTGGTGTCCATTGCCCTATTTTGTCGAAGGTGCACTCAATATGTACCTTTTACATACGCAAGTTACAGTAGTTTTCGCTTATAGTCCATTTCGCTTAAAGGCCAAAAACGGATATAAGCGAAAAAAGTACTATTTACTGACATTTTTCTTCCAAATTCATACAAATTATTTGTTCTATAGTCCACTTCGCCTATAGTCCATTTTCGTTTATAGGCCACATTTTCTGTGCATGCAAAACTAATATTGCATAGAAAAAATTTTCATATAAGCCACCCTGTTTTTTGAACTTGAATGACATTTGGATTTCTGGCACCTGTTTTTTGAAATTTTCATATAGGCCACCCAGTTTTTTGAACTTGAATGGCATTTGGATTTCTGGCAACATTTATAAATGTCTAAAATTGCTAGATTCATAGAAGTTGTGAAAATGGGTACGCGCGTTACATTGAGTGTGGAGAAAAAATTAAAATTATTGAAAGACTATGAAGAAAATAATATGAAATGTGGACAACTGAGTGCCAAGTATAGAGTAAATAAATCAACAGTTTATAAAATAATCAAAAATAGTTCAAAAATTAAAAAAGCTTCCAATTCGTGCAATCTAAAAACATTGCGTCAAAGAAAAGGTGATCACCCTGATATTGAAAAGGCGCTTCTTATATGGTTTAATGAAATGCGTGGCCAGAATGCAGTGGTGACTGGCCTGATGCTTTTAAACAAAGCTAAAGAATTTGCAATGAAATTAGAAAAAGATTTTGAGCCAAATACATCATGGCTATTCCGTTGGAAGAAACGCAACAAAATATGTGTTGGAAAAAATAGAGTCGTTTGTTATAAGTTCCATAAAAAAGAAGCAAACTAAGATTACTGATTTTTTTTTTTAAAAATAGTGAGCAATTCGATTTTTTTTATTTGTTGACGCCGAAATTGCGTGCAAAATAGAAGAAATAAAAACACGAACGTTTTAGATTTAAATTAAAATAAAGGCAGTTGCTTTATTGATAAAAAATAGAAGAGTGGAAAAATAGATAGAGTGACAGATTACCTGTTGTTTGGTAGGCCAACGAAAAGAGAGTGTTTGAGAGTCAACAATAATAATGGAAGGTGGCGTCGGCGCTAATTCCATACTCGTTAGAATCTGTCATTTGACATTTCAATGTTGTAATATTACGGAGTATGAAGATTGTAACGAATATGGAATTCAATGCGTTTTGAAACACAATAAAAGTGTAAACGCCCAAGAGAATGAAATCAATAGATTTTCTAAATTAAACATTGGCGACCCCCTTGCAACATTATTAATGTTGTAACACTCCAAATTATACAATATATATAACTTAATTTATAAGTACAAATAAGATAGAGTAGGACAGTGCAGTTTTGTGAGCAATTCATAATAATTTCATTTATTTTTTTCCAATTAAATACGAGCATTTAATATCTAAGAACTAGGTGTGGCATACTCCAGAGAGTACCCAACCAAACATAGTATAGTGGGCTACAGGAAGCCCCGGCATCGCTTGCACCCGATTGGTGACGATTTTGGCATACATTTCAGGACCAAATACTAATGCCACGCGGCCTGGCCTAAAAAAGCATGGGTCTGCCAGCGGTAGCCCAAGGAATGACTCTTTTGTGCGTTCGGGGATGGCTTCCAACGGAGTAACGACATGTCGCAAATCTGTTACCCGAGCCATGACTGAGAGGGTTTGAGATGGGTCGTAGGTAGATGCCACCGAAATGCGACAGAACCGGATCCCATCTAAATTGGATGTGGGAAGCCTCAGGTCAGACACCATTGAGGCACATATTAGGCTTTGCCTACCACAAGGATCCAATACTGCACGAATTGGAATCGAGGGTCCGACATGCTGAAGTCTTACGATAAGACTGGGGGATATTGTCGATACCTGTTGCAAGGGTAATGACCCGAGAGAATTTCCAACAAAATTGGTAACATGGCGATTATCAACGGACGATGTTGAATCGGATCTCAATCTCGGACCTGACATAGGACTAGGATACGGACGAGACCTTATGTTTTGACGAGAACGGACGGACATTTTAGTAACGTTCCCTTGATCCACAGACTCCAAATGCAAAAGGGTATTGTGCCTTCCTCCGCATTTGACACACGTTTTTTGACTGTGGCATTCTTTGGCTTGATGCCATTTGGCTAGGCAGCGTGTACAGTCCCGGTTGACAGTTATGATGTGTATGCGCGCTTCGACAGACATCGCAAGAAAATCGCGGCACGTACCAATCGAGTGCCGGCGATTGCAAACGCGACAATTTCTATTTAAATTCGAGGAGCCCGCAGATACGGACTCCGATGGTGGAACCACGACCGAGTCACCCACAGCTATGGGATCAGATCTGGGTTTTGAGTTTTCCACGATTGGTGCCGAAGAACCCGCAGTTACGGATTCCGGTGGTTGCACACGATTCGAACCCGCAGTTACGGATTCGGATAATGTATCGATGGTGATTGGGGGTATGCTGGAACCCGCAGTTACGGATTCCGTCTCAAAGTCAGTTATTTTAACCGCAGCTATTGGACGAACCAACTCATCCAAAACTTCCGAAGTTGTGCGGTTTTTCGACCTAGTGGTACGATCTCCACTTTGCAATATATCGTCGATTTCAGCGATGAGATCAATGGTGTACATATTGGAAGCGTCCATGTTACTAAGAGGGAAGAAAAATATTTTAATGATTTTCATCATTCGACGATTGGTCGGTCAGAATGACCAACTTGGATATAGGCCGCTTTACAACGCCGTTTGCCGTACGAATATCTACCACTCGAACGTGCCCATCTACACCCGGGTAAACATTTTCTACACGACCTAACTTCCACGAGGTCGGAGGGAGATTCTCGTGCCGAACCACGACTAAATCGCCATTTACAATATCTCTTTGCGGAAATTTCCACTTATACCGCATATGCAAATTTTTAAGGTATTCATCTTTCCATCTGATGCAAAATTGATGAGCAAGTGCCTGGACTTTTCTAAACCGATTCACCAGCAGAGTCCACCCATATGTGGTGCACCCGCTGGAATAAATTTCCATTCTAGACCCTGCTGAATAAGGGTATCTGAAATCGATTCGGAACTTTCGCGAATGAATTGAATGAAGTTCCGCCTAATTTCACGTGAAGCGCCAACAAAATTTGTACCATTATCAGAAAATATCGTACGTGGACAACCTCGACGAGCAATAAATCGATGTAATGCGGCCATGAAGTTAGCAGTTGACAAATCAGATACGGCTTCCAAGTGAATAGCCTTAGTCGAAAAACAAATGAACACACAAACATATCCTTTGGTAATTTTACAAGCTCGACCACTGTACGATTTCACATCAAAAGGACCGGCAAAGTCAATACCGGTATTAGTGAACGCCCTATCAATCATTGTTCTTTCCGGTGGTAGCGCTGCCATAATTTGGCTACAATGTTTCTTTTTATCTAATAAACAGACTTTACAATTCCGAATGACTGATCGGATCAAATTTTTTACTCTTGGAATCCAATATTCCATTCGTAAAGTGCGTAGCATTAACTGTATTCCACCGTGAACACACTTTATATGAACGTATTCCACCAAAAGTCTAGCGAACCTACTTTTATAAGGGAGAATAATTGGACACCGTTCCGATGGAGAAAGAGTTGGCGAACGTGCCAAACGACCATTCATTCGCATGACACCATTGTCATCTAAAATTGGATTTAAAGGAACAAGACTGCTCGAGGTTGATAATAATTTCTTATCCAACAAATCTTTATATTCCTTTACAAAATGTACCTTTTACAAAGGATGAATATTTATCCAAAATTACAAAAGTTGACGAAACAAAGGAAAAATGAGTTTGCACCGAGCGCATTTCAATATCTGTTTCAAGTGGAGTTAAATCTCGAATAGACTACTTGATTTATCTTGACTGAAACGTCTCCTGCCTATGCCACCAAAGGGAACTATTAGCTAAATCAACTGGCGATATACCTCGACTTCCTAAATCTGCAGGATTATCTTCCGACCGAACGTGGTACCAGTTGTGATTACCAACATTTTCTTGGATTCTACAAACTCTATTGGCGACGAAT
>NW_026888950.1:0-12312 GCF_032173495.1 Musca vetustissima
TTAGAGCAATTTTTCAACAGAATTGGATTTAATTTTATTTATCAAATAAAGGTATACTGACAGACACTTGCAATGGAAATATTCTACAAACCGATTTATGTAAACCATTATGTACACTTAATTTGGTATTCTTCACTGTTTAAAATGTATCAATCAGGCACCCACTGATTATTTGGTGTACAGGCAACATGAATAGGTTTAAATTATATATTGACACTAATCTGTACCGATTTCAAGGAAACTTGCTAGATATTAATTTTTATTAATTTCTGTGCCTTTTGTGTATCATTTACATAAAATCGGACGAAAATATATATAGAATGTATATGTAAATCTGAACCAATTTTAAGAAAACCTGACACACGGAACGTTATAGTAACAGTACATTGTACAAATAGGCTAATCTTTGGGTCTTTAGTGCACAATTTACCTTAAGTCGGACGAAACTTTGTATGGGAGCTATATCTAAATCTACCCGATTTTCTCGAAACTTAGCACACATTATTCTGGACGTAATTCAGTATTCTGTGCCAAATTTCGTGCAAATCGAAAGATATATAGGGACTTTGGTAAACCATTTACCTTAAATCGGACAAAAATATATATGGGAGCTATATATAACTCTGAACCGATTTTTTCCATTTTCAATAGGGTTCGTCCTTGGGCCAATTAAGTGACCTGTGCCAAATTTCATCCAAATCGGATCATAAATCCGACCTGTACTTTGTTAACAAAAATACATGGATGGACGGACGGACACGCATAAATCGACTCAGAAAGTGATTCTATGCATATACACAAAAGGAACCATGGGTCTATCTCGATTTTTTTGCCTGTTACAAATATATGCACAAAGACATAATACCCTGTACCACACTGTGGTGAAGGGTATAAAAAGTGTCAGTCGGCGTTTCCGAAAGATATATACCCTCACCCTATGGTTTTATAAATGTTAACGATTTTTGCTGAAGGTACCGAAATGAGTGGACCAATGGATCCCATCTTCGGACTTGATCTAGGCTTGGTAAAGATGCAAAATTTGGTTCAAATCGGGCATTCCATTCGCTCATTATTGGATTTATAAATATTGAAAATTTTGTAGGGGAGTTACCAGAAGGAGTGGACCGATGAGTCCCATCTTCAAACTTGATCTAGGATTGGTTAATAGAATAGGTTATCCTAAATTGGTTTCAAAACGGACATTCCCATTACTATATTTATAAATATTGAAATTTTTGACCATTTGTGGGAAGGTACCAGAAGAAGTGAACCAATGGGTCCCATCTTCAAGCTTGATATAGGCTTGGTAAATGTAATAGGTAGTGCAAAGTTTGATTCAAATCGGACATTCCCTTCGCCTGATATTGGATTTATAAATACTAAACATTTTGACCCTTTGTGGGAGAGGTACCAGAACGAGTGGATCGATTTTCCTCATCTTCGAACATAAACTATGTTTGGAAGAAATATTAAGATGTATAAAGTTTGGAAGAAATCGATTATTATTCCTTTTGAGAGTTATAGTGAGCACCAGGCAGCCAGACATGCAAACGGACGAACAACAGATGGACATGTGTAAATCGACTCCAAATTTTCTGAAACGGATTTGGTCCAAAGAAACCTGGGCTCTAAAACCAATATTTCGATGTGGCACATTTTCACCGTATCAAAGTGTATTTACCCTCATTAGTCATAAGGCTGAGGGTATAATTATAAGGCCTATGTATCGTTCGCTTAAAATATCGAGTAATTGAAAGCGTTAGCGAAAAACCGAATGTGCCGATTTCTCACTGTTTTCAGGACATAAGACTGTTTTGCGGCATATTATCGATTTTCCCCTTTTCCAATGATACACCGAAATACTTTGGCGCATTCAAAATATAAGTTGTTGGTCAATTATTATTATAAAATATTCATCTTGATTTTGGTTAACCCCGCTTCGTTAATTCCATTTAAATTTGTTTAATATTACTTCCGCTCAGAGAAACAGCGGGCTACCGCAATAACCCAACCAAATTAAAAGTTTGATGCGATTTGTAAACAATTAAAATCATTTTAGCTAGCACAAAAAATGCGAGCAAAGTTTCGCAATAACGTGGAGGATTTCATGCGCCACATATTGTTGTTTTTTATTTGGGGTTACAATGCAAATGCTTAATCCAAATGTGCTCTTCCGTAAAGGGGCTATTTTGTTCGTGAATGCGATTTTGGGGCCTTGGGTAACGTTGAGGATCCAGGGAAAAACTCCAAAAATGGATTTAAGTAAAAGTCTAATGTTAGTATTAATTTGTTTTAATAAAGAATATATTAAAAATTAAAAAGATTAATCTTAAAAATTCGCACCTTTCCGCGAAGACAATAATTTTGGTTTTTAAACTGTTGATATTTTGATCAGGTGTTGTTTATAAAAACAAATGTTTGAATAGGTTTTTCTATTTTATATTTTTCATCTTTCAAAGTATTTAAGGCCCTTTCACAAAACTGCAATTTACAAATATTGTAACGTTTTTTTCGGTTGGCATCTATGACGCTGTGTTACTAATAAAAGTGGTTTGTGTGTTTAGAATGGCTGCAGCCACTTATATTTCAACACAGTAAAACAGTTTTGAAATATTTTTACATCAAAAGAGCCAGAAACAAAAAAAAAAAAAAACAACAACACAAATCCCACACAAAATATTTTTTTTTTGTTAGTTTGTATCTCTTTGAAGCCTCGGAACTGGATGAGCGCTTTAACCACATCTATGCATTACATGTTGGTCAGTGGTCAGAGAGAGCAAAAAATAGGTTGGGTGCAAAACACCAACAAGAACAAAAAACTATCTATTGTTTTTATTCTGACACTGTTGTGGCTAAAACTTTAAAAATTGTTGGTTGGATTTTTTGTTGCTCTTTGTCCATAAACAAATTCCAAATTCGAGAGCCTGGAAAAATATTATTATAATCCGTTGAACAAAAAAGAATTTTATTTTTTGTTACAAAATTTTTATTCTAACGAGATTATTATTAACAAACAAAAAAAAAAAACATAAATAAAAAACAAAGTAATAGAAACAAATGGATACATTTAAAATAAATGCGAAACTATTAAGCCACATTTTTGGTGAAACAAAATGAAAATATCCGCGGATTATTTCAGTAAATCATAAATAGATAGACCTGCAGGCAGGCGATGGATGGGGAGATGAAGAGTATCAACGTTAATTTTTTAAAAAATGACTACCAGAGGCATAGTCATTTTTTAAAGAATATTTTTTCAACGTCATTCCAAAGCGTGGATTATTTAAAGAATATTTTTTCAAATGACCAACTAGGCGTGGATTATTTAAAGGATATTTTTTCAACGATCACCCAACAAGGCGTGGATTATTTAAAGAATATTTTTTCAACGATCATCCAACAAGGCGTGGATTATTAAAAGAATATTTTTTCAAAGGACCAACAAGGCGTGGATTATTAAAAGAATATTTTTGCCAAAGGACCAACAAGGCGTGGATTTTTATACCCTACACAACTATGTTGTCAGGGTATTATAGCTTTGTGCAGCCCCAAAAGTTTGTAACGCCGCGAAATATTGGTCCTAGACCCACCTTTAAGTATACCGATCGTCATATCTCGACTAGCTGAGTCGATCTAGACATGTGTGTCCGTCCGTCCGTCCGTCCGTCCGTCTGTCCATTATAATTTGTAAACACGATACAGGCCACAGTTATGGACCAATCTTCACGAAATTTTGCATGTAGGATGGGTTCTGGCCAATGAAGACCCCTATTGTTTTTGGGAAAGATCGGTTAATATTTAGGGGATGAAATGGACCAAATACTAAATTTTTGTCGGTTTTTCTGGTCGCTCCAGAGGCCGCAATAATGGCCCGAACATCGTGAAATTTTGCATGGATAAGGGGATCGGGCCAAAGAATAAGCATGCCTGTTTTGATAAAGATCGGTCAATATTTAGCGGGTCAAATGGACCCTGACTTTTGTGTGAAAAATGACAAAATTTGTATTCTATAGCGTATATATTTACGCCTAAAGGACATAGACCCGAGAAATTGATATTATATCCAAGAGGAGTGGTTGACCTTTAAATTGATACCAATTATATTGTTGTATGTGCTCGGATGTGGGAGTTACATCTAAATATTTACAAGTATCTCCGTATTCATATATTATTTAGTAACTCATTATCACTCTATAGAGCGGAACTATAGCGCCGATCGCTTTGAAATGTTCCATGAGGTTCCAGTTATGGTCAAGGACAACGCCTATAATTTTCGCTGATGATCAGATATAAATTTTGGAATGAAGTGGACCGAAAACTTAATTTTTTGTGTTATTTTCGAGTCGATCTATATACCACAAATGAAAGCCGAGCATCACAACACAACCCACGGTGAAGGGAATCTGGACAATAGCTGTACTGAATACTCGTAATATTCGGAAAATATGTCAGTGTGAGGAAGGGTAGCCAGGACCTCTAATCGGGCAAGAGGGTGCAAATATCACGAAATATTGCCCAGGCTCGGAATAAACATCCGCAGAAAATTTGAGCTCCGTGGTAGTTGTGTAGGGTATCGTATGGTCGGCCCCGTCCGACTATACTGCTCCGCTCACTGGTTTAAAGAATATTTTTGCCAAAGGACCAACAAGGCGTGGATTTTTAAAGAATATTTTTTTAAAGGACCAACAAGGCGTGGATTATTAAAAGAATAATTTTTCAAAGGACCAGCAAGGCGTGGATTATTTGAAGAATATTTTTTCAAAGGACCCACAAGGCGTGGATTATCTAAAGAATATTTTTTCAAAGGACCAACAAGGCGTGGATTATTTAAAGAATATTTTTTCAAAGGACCAACAAGGCGTGGATTATTTAAAGAATATTTTTTCAAAGGACCAACAAGGCGTGGATTTTTTAAAGGATATTTTTTCAATGTATTAGCTTTGGTTTTCTGAAATTTTGTTTGCATCCATTCCATCAATTAAATTTCTAAGGAGAAATGTCATGTTTTTGTTCATCAAAGGTTCTTATTTTAATGGCAAAAGCAATTAAGAAAATTCCTTTGCACTTTTCAAGTACTTTATAACGCGCTTTAAAAACTTGCGTGATGTCACGTTTTGCTTGTTAAACTAACCAACCGTGCGACCATCCAACAAACATAAAACTTCAGATGAATGCACACACATACAAAAAAACACAATTACCATTTGCTGACTCTAAATCACCTTTTAGCCACATTGTAAAGTTTGGCAAGAGTAACTAACAAAAAAAAACCGTACAACATTTCTTCATAAGGAACACCATTGTTAAATCCCCGCCGAATGCAAGAGACGCTGAACTGAAAACATGTTTGCAACAAGTTTTTTCTTTCTTGCTTTGGAGAGCAGTAAAGCCTAATTGCTTGGTATTGGTGTAAAAATGACATTTACATGCTACCAAATGTACACACCAATGCACAATACACTATCCATGGTTCATGGTAGCAAGCAATAAAAGGCGTAATGTTATGCCTACGACAAGGTATTGTGTGGCAAATGTAGCTGTTGGCGTATGCGTAACTTTTAATCGTTCATTAAAAATAACTCATACGCCAACGAAGAACTTTTTGGTGTGTGTGCATTTGTAAACTTATTTCAATTGCATAGTTTAGGGAACGTCTTTTACGGCATCCTTGCTGGATTTTTGTTGTTTGCCATAAGTTTTAATGCCAAGAAAGTGTTAAGTTGAATTGCTGTTTGTGGCTCTTATAAATTTCTTGTTAACTCAAATCTTCACAGCAAATTCACCAGTAGTAGTGGCATTACTTTAGCCTAGTTGTTTTGGAAGTGTGTAATTGTTTGGAAAATTATTTAATCGGAAAGGGTATTAGGTTATGCATAAGTCAATTGGGAACACAAATGCATTATGAAATGAACAAAAATGACTATGAAGATTGCAGTGAACATAAAAATTGAAGAAGAAATACCGAGTGCTCAAGGATCTATATATTTAATTAGGATACTGCTATTAACTGTTTAAGGAATATTTTTCAAGGCCTATAAAAGCCGTGGATATTTTAAATAATATTTTTCAGGACCTATCAAAGGCGTGGAGTTTTTAATGAATGTTTTTCCATTTACTATCACAATGCGTGGATTTTTTAAAGAATATTTTGCAAGGCCTATCAAAGGCGTGGATTTTTTAAAGAATATTTTTCAAGGTTTATCAATGTCATGGATTTTTTTAAAGAATATTTTTCAAGACCTATAAACATTTTGGATTTTTTATAGAATACTTTTCAAGGCCTATCAAAGTTTTGGACTTTTAAAGAATATTTTTCAAGGCCTATCAAAGGCGTGGATTTTTTTAGAGAATAGTTTTCAAGGCCTGTGAAAGCCGTGGATTTTTTTAAAGAATATTATTCAAGGTCTATCAAAGTTTTGGATTTTTTTAAAGAATATTTTTAAGACCTATCAAAGTTTTGGATTTATAAAGAATATTTTTCACTAATTTGTTGGAGGAAGATTTACTACCCATTGAGAATTCAAAACCAGTAAGGAAAGTACAAAAGTCGGATGCGACCGACTATATGATACCCTTCACCACTTTGGGTGCATACAAGAGATGTTAATATCTACAATATCCTGTGATAGAACAGACATATAATCTTTGGAGGACCATTGAGATGGAATCGGGCGAAATTAAATGTGTTATCTAGATAGATATTTGAACCAATTGAAAAAAACCCCATACACATGACATTCTGAAATCAATGAAAAATTGCATTCAAACGGGCAGACTTGGATTCTTTGGTGTACCATTTGTATGAAATCGAGTAAAATTATGTATGGGAGCTATATATAAACACATGGACCAACCGTTGCATACACCATTTGTTTTTTGTTATCACTCAACAAACCTTAGCATACATCCTTTTTCCTCGATTTGCTCGCATTTGCTTTGCAAAATTTTGCTCAATCGAAATATTAGGAGTTTGATGTATCATATTATTAGGATTCACAAAAAAATGGACGAAACTATATATGGGAGCTATATCTAAATCTGAACCTAATTCAGTACTCTTTGTAAAATTATATCCCAGTCGGACAAATATTGCAAAATTTTGCTCAATCGGAGAAATATTAGGAGTTTGGTGTATCATTCACAAAAAATTGGACGAAACTATATATGGGAGCTATATCTAAATCTGAACCGATTTTACCAAACCGTCGCAGACATCAGTCTGGACCTAATTCAGTAATCTTTGTAAAATTATGTCCCAATCGGACAAATATTGGGAGTTTGGTGCATCATTTACATGAAATCGAAGAAACTATATATGGGAGTTATATCTAAATCTGAACCGATTTTCTCCAATTTCAATAGGGTTCGTCCTTGGGACACATAAGGGAACTGTGCCAAATTTCATCTAAATCGGATCATAAATGTACTTTGTTCACAGAAATACATGGACGAACATGCGTAAATTGACTCAGAAAGTGATTCTATGCATATTCTCAAAAGGAACCATGGGTCTATCTCGATTCCTTTTGCTTGTTACAAACATATGTACAAAGACATAATACCCTGTACCACAGTGTGGTGAAGGGTATAAAAATGTTTTTAAGAAGGTTTTCTCCTAAGTAAGAGCCCAAAGATAAGATTTGAGGTACCTTTATTTGGGAGATACCCTAAAAAATCCAATTTTCAATACTTGTAACTAGGGCAATAGTAATTAATATTAAATTGCGAGCTCTGTCGGGATTTTAGTAGACAGACGACATAAAATTTTATTTTATTATTTATTTATAGGGTCTCAGGTTATTATTTCGGGGTGTTGCTAAAGGAATGATAAATTTCAACCTTGTGGTGGAGGGTATAAAAATCAATTCGTATGTGTGCGCTGTAATTTTTCCACTTTTACTCTATCCTTGCTAGTCCGTAAATCCATCTGGTATTCTTCGGCCTAATCTAATGTACCAAATCTTAAAAACAAGCAAAATGCATGTTTGTGTAATTTTTAAGAAAAAACTTAGTTGCATGTCATTTACAGCATGATTTTTATAAATTACATTTATGAAGATTGCGAAATTATTTTTCTAATGTTATAAATGAAGTATTATATGCATTATAATAAAATCGAATATTGAGAAGAAACTTTGTTATATTTTGGAACCATACACCATGTTAAATTTTCTTATTATTGGGTTCTAATTGCATTCCTTACTTTGATTAAAATTTGCATAAGGATAAAATCCCAAAAAAATTTAATATATACTATTTAAGGCTTGTTGCTCTCACACTGACCTATTTTTATCAATCTTTCATTTCATTATGGTATTCGAAAAAACTCGATTAACATTTAATTTCGTTCAATAACATTTTCAATGTGAGAACTCAATTGCAAATTGCACTACAAAATAGAGAAGGATTAAATTTAAAAATGCAAAATAAGTAGGTGTAAATCACAAAATAATATTCACACATATTCTCGCATTTACATTTGTGTGCATTTCAATTACACTTCAATATCAATTGATGTTTTATGCACAACATCTAAAATAAAGCAAGCCTTAAATATGGATATCTGGAAAATGAGTGAGTGACTGAATGACTGACTGACTAACTGAAATGAAATCACCAACATCATTGCCCAAAAAAATTGTTAATAAACCGGATGAGTGAATGTTCTTCTCGTATGGGTTTGAAATTTTCAATGCGACACTTACTCAAATACAGTCATAAAATCTGGTTGGAATATTAATTCAAGCTCTTTTTTGGTTTTTGGCTTCAACTCAGCTCAGCTCATCTCATCCATATGCATGGTAAATTCAACAACTTCAACGGAATATGGTACACACACACACAAATACAAATGAAATATTATCAACATACAGAGTTACTCAAACACAGACACACACACGCAAACACTCATACGTTTGCATATTCAAGGATATATTGGTATTTATGTGACTGGTCGTCAATCTCAGTATGTGATGTCTGTGATTTTATGATAGAAATATTCCCATCTCCCCACCTCGATTCATTCTCTGTCTCTCTCTCTCTACGTTGGTATTTCTGATATGTACGTGCTTTTTGTAGCATGTTTTCAATTTACATGAATTCAAAAGCTGAGCAATATATAAACCACATCATCAAATATTACGAACCGAAACAACCGTTTGCTATTCAACAAAAATAAAAATTCAGAACTAAGAAACAAAAATACATCGTTGAGGACACAATGTTTGACAGCAGTCAAAGGCAAGTTTCTGTGTCAATGCATTTTGGACATTGAATAATATTCAAGTGCAAAGAAGTTTAATAAGATTTAATAGAAAATTCTTTGGAGAAAAAAAAATTAAAAATCACTAATATTTAAATTCTTTATAAGACAAAAATTAACAAGTTCTTATTTACTTAGCAGGATTATGACAGAACGGTTGTTCAAAAAGTAGAGCTACAAAAATTCAAGCGCGTCGGTCTTGTGCGCAGCTCATCCAAATTGAAAGACCATGTTCCGACATGTTGTCTTCTACTTGATCTTTTCATCGAATTCGTGGCCCTCCCTTTCTGGGTGAACCATCACTTGGCAGGCTTTTCTATGCCTTTTAAGTAGAGGTATCCCCATCGATGCTCATAACTTGACCAAGGCAACGTAGTTTCTGCAGCTCGATCTGTCTGACTATGTAGATGTTCGAGAATATAGTTCATGGGTCATTCGACGGCGATATTCATCGTCGACGCAGATCGGCCCATACATCAATCCACTCCAAGAGCTGTCTCATATGCTTTGTATCGCAAGTACCCATGATTCAGAACCATACAAAAGCACGGGTAGTATCAGCGTCTTGTAGAGTTTTAGTTTGATCTGGCGGGAGGTGGCTTTGTTTCTTAACTCCTTACTTAGACCATAGGAGCATCTGTTGGCCAGCACTATTCTTCTCCCGATTTCAAAGCAATTGTTATTATTTTTTTTATGGCAGTACCGAGGTATATAAAAATCGTTCACTACCTCGAAGCTTAAGTTTTCAAGTTTCACAGTTGGTCCGATTCTGTTGGACAGCTTGCATTTGATACCATCATCTTGGTCTTCCTTCTTAAATCGTTTAAAATTGACTGTTACCGCCCTCAATGTTCGACACATTATGTCGATGTCATCGGCGTAGGCGTGTAACATGTGTTGCTTGGTGTACAGAGTACCATTTCTGTTCACATTTGCATCTTTTATAACCTTTTCCAGCAGAATGTTTAAAAGGTCACTGGACAAACTGTCACCTTGTCTGATTCCTCGTTCGGTATTGAAGGGATCCGAGAGGTAATTTTTCTTTTGCCACTTGTTATCCCGCATAGTCGTATTAATTTTGCAGGAATGCTGAACGCAGACATGGCTTTAAATAGCTCTGAACGTATTGGGCTGTCGAATATGACTTTATAGTAGACGAATAGGTGGAATGTGTCGATGTGTTTTTCGTGGGTCTTTTCCAGGATTTGGTGCAGTGCGAAAATCTGATCTATTGTGGATTTGCCAGGCCTGAAGCCGCATTTATAATATGCAATAAATATATTTGAACATTGACTTCAGTCTTTCACTCATAACGCTGGAAAGCGCTTTAAATGCGATGGGGAGGCGCATATCGGCCTGCCTCCTCTTTAGTACAGAGGACACAAGATGCAGAGGTTCCAATGATTGGGAATGTATTCCTCTAACCAAATTGTATTAATCATCATCTCTTATTGGTTCTGGGTTATCCTCTTCACCGCCACTCTCTGATACCAGAAGCTTTTCAAAATGCTCCTTCCAGATCCCCAACACGCTGTCTGTATTTGTCATCAGGTTTTCTTTCTTCATCCCTACAAAGGATGTGCCCGAACCAAAGCTGTCGGTTTGGTGTTTTTACTCGTTGGTAAAATTTCCGGACTTCATTCTGATTCCTGTATATTTCGATTGGCTCACGCTCGCGTATTTCTTGTTCTTTCTTTTGAAAATACGTTTATCCTCTCTCCTTTTCTCCCGATAAGTCTCTTTCGGCGTAGTTCACATCAGTAGCATACGACACTCTTGATGGCACCACGGGTCTCTCTAAATCTGGACCGACTTTCAGGAAACGTAACACACATCATTCTAGACCTAATTCAGTACGCTGTGCCAAATTTCGTGCAAATTTAAAGATATATAGGGTCTTTGGTACACCATTTACATAAAATCGGACGAAAATATATATGGGAACTATATCTAAATCTGGACCGCTTTTCAGGAAACTTAACACACAATCGCAATTCAGTACGCAATACCAAATTTCGTCTAAAAAGTCGACTTTTGTACACCATTTACATAAAATCGGACGAAAATATATATGCGAGCTAAATCTAAATCTTAGCCGATGTTCCTAAAACTCAGCATTCATCATTCTAGACTCAAGTCAGTACGCTATGCCAAATTTCGTGCAAATCAAAGGGTATATACGGGACTTTGGTACACCATTTACGAAAATATATATGGGAGCTATATCTAAATCTAAACCGATTTTCAAGAAATTTTACACACATCATTCTATGCTCAATTCAGAGGGCTATGTCAAATTTCATGCAAATCGGAAGATATATAGGGACTTTTGTACACCATTTACATCACATCACTAAAGACTCAATTCCGTACGCTATGCTAAATTTCGTGCAAATTGGAAAATATATAGGGACTTTTGTACACCGTTTACATGAAATCGGACGAAAATATATATGGGAGCTAATCGAAATCTGAACCGATTTTTCCCAATTTCAATATGGTTCGTCCTTGGACCAAACAAATGAGCTGTGCCAAATTTCATCCAAATCGGATAATAAATGCGACCTGTACTTTGTTTACAATTTAACACCAACAGACGGACATGCATAAATCGACTCAGAAAGTGATTCTAGGCATATTTCAAAAGGAATCATGTGTCTATCTCGATTATTTTTGCCTGTTACAAACATATGCACTAAGACGTGATACCCTGTACCACAGTGCGGTGAAGGGTATAATAACAAATTAAAGTAAGGGCATTTATAAAATGTGTCAAAAACCCGCAAAATCCAAATGTGATCCGATGCATCCCATTCTAATACCAAAGATCGTCTTGAAGTAGTTATGTGTGTAAGTAAAATTTAAATTCTCTATCTTAAATATTGCCATTTTAATCGTGAAATCAATGGATAAATCGACTTAAGAAATTATGAAGGGTTGAACTAAAATCAGACTGGGAGAGTATTTTTAAAAATTAATTGAATAAATTGGTTCCACATTTTATATGTAGGTATATAGAATGGACAGTCTACAGGTATATAGAAAGGACT